>NC_058082.1:28813032-29113032 GCF_014858855.1 Bufo gargarizans
GGACAGTGGAGAAGGAAACTGCATTACCTACTATAGTGCTATTTATTACTGGAATCTCTGGTGGTGTCTGTGTGTGTGTGAGAGGGACTCTTTTCTATGCAGGGAGGAAGAGGTTAACAAGAGCCCATTCCGATGTACTCCTGTGCGTGATGAGCTGCTGCCCTCCCACAGAAAAGAAAGAGAAAAGCCATCCAGATAATAGGAGTAAAAAAGCTGAAAATGACACTGGAGAGCAGTGACAGCTAAAATAATGCTGTGCATCAGTCTAGATAGTTTTACTTTTTAAATTTGTGGGATAACTCCTTAAGACAGTAATCAAGTTCTGTATTTTTCGCACTATAAGACGCAATTTTTCCCCCTAAAAAGTGGGGGGGAAATGTCAGTGCATCTTATGGGGCAAATACTAAAGAGCGCTTCCATCTGCGGGCTCTGTACTCACCACTCCCTGGTCCTCTGCCAGCGCTAAAATCTGTACTGGGACCTGCACACAGTGTGAGGACGTCAGCGTTGCGACATGGGGTTACAGCACAGTGCAGCAGGAAGAGTGCTGGATCTCAGGAGCGGCATCAGGAGCAGGAGATGCGAGTTAGGTCTGATGAACAATGGGGGTCTGATCTGAGGTCTGATTGGGCGACTGAGCTGGGGTCTAATTAACATTGGGGGTCTAAGCTGAGGTCTAATTAGCATTGGGGGTCTAAATAACATTGGGGTCTAAGCTGAGGTCTAATTAGCATTGGGGGGGGGTCTAAATAACATTGGGTCTGATGAACAATGGGGGTCTGATCTGAGGTCTGATTGGGCGTCTGAGCTGGGGTCTAATTAACATTGGGGGTCTAAATAATATCGGGGTCTAAGCTGAGGTCTAATTAGCATTGGGGGTCTAAATAACATTGGGGTCTAAGCTGAGGTCTAATTAGCATTGGGGGGGTCTAAATAACATTGGGTCTGATGAACAATGGGGGTCTGATTGGGCGTCTGAGCTGGGGTCTAATTAACATTGGGGGTCTAAGCTGAGGTCTAATTAGCATTGGGGGCCTAAATAACATCGGGGTCTAAGCTGATATCTAATTAGCATTGGGGGACTAAATAACATCGGGGTCTAAACTGAGGTTTAATTAGCATTGGGGGTCTAAATAACATTGAGTCTGATGAACAATGGGGGTCTGATCTGAGGTCTGATTGGGCGTCTGAGCTGGGGTCTAATTAACATTGGGGGTCTAAATAACATCGGGGTCTAAGCTGAGGTCTAATTAACTTTTGGGCTCTGAGCTGAGGTCTGATAAAAAATATTCTTATTCACACCTGGGTTCACATCATGTTTTTCCCATCCGTTTAACGTATACATACAGTGGCAACCGTTGACCATAGGGTTCCATTGTAAAAAAAAAAAAAAAAAAAAAGGATTTTTTTTTTACCAGAGTCAAAAATACAAGAATGTGGTGTGCTGCATTTTTGCATATCAGACGGAGGCATACAACGTGATGATAACCCTCCCTTAGCGACTACGTCTTGGAGGTTCTAGAAGTGTGTACATGGTGCTCACTAGGCTTACGTGCCCCTTATCACTGTGTGAGAGTTGATTGAAATGCACTCACCTTATAAAGGAAGCTCTGAGCGTGGAAGTGCACTGTGTGCATGTCAACTTCATTCCCCATTCCCAGAAGGTACCAATTGGTCTTCTCACCTTCTGTCATGGTCAGGCCATGGAGATTTCCGTAGATCTTTCCATTTATAGCTGGAATACCACAAACGCAAAGTGTAAAAAAACAATACATACCCTGTGCAGACACTGAACCAGCAGGAGATGTAAGCACTAAAGCTTAAACAATTGTGAATGCAGCTCTGGAGTATAATACAGAATGTAACTCAGGATCAGTACAGGATAAGTAATGTATGTACTGTAAGAAGGTACAAGGAATCATCGTGGATGATAGGTAAGTGTCACCGAGGTTCCTGGCCTCGGTGGAGTAAGAGTTGGTTTTTATGTGTCAGCAGCAGTTGCTGTTTGACACCTTGGTACTTAGCATGGCTGTAATAGCTGATCTGGGATGGCTCTTACTGGGAGTAGTCAAAGTGCTGGGTGGGTGACTACTCCTCACGTTCCAGGCCGAGTTTTGCCCGACATAAAACCAGCCAGCACTGCCAGGTGGAGAGAATTACCTCCGTCTGACAGTGGAGCTCAGGAGGTCTGTGTGCTGGGATCTGAGGCCTGTGCTGGGCTGGAGAGCGAAGACCCATGTGTCAGGGGAACAGGACGTCTAAAGCCTGTGTTTGAACTTTCTGAGGCAGAACTGCCACCAAGGTGACTTTTGTTATGTTAACTTGCCATTGGGTGTGAAGTAACATCAACACTGCAAAAGTGACGTTTAGTTTTTGGCATCAAGTGTGAATAAACACTGAAGTTTGAATTACGAACTTGTATTTTGCCTCTGTACTGCACCCGCTTATCCTAACTACCAGAGCAAATCCCCACAGTACACAGTGACACCACCATCAGAATAGTGAGTGCAGCTCTGGAGTATAATACAGGATGTAACTCAGGATCAGTATAGGATAAGTAATGTAATGTATGTACACAGTGACTGCACCAGCAGAATAGTGAGTGCAGCTCTGGAGTATAATACAGGATGTAACTCAGGATCAGTACAGGATATGTAATGTATGTACACAGTGACTCCACCAGCAGAATAGTGAGTGCAGCTCTGGAGTATAATACAGGATATAACTCAGGATCAGTACAGGATAAGTAATGTATGTACACAGTGACTGCACCAGCAGAATAGTGAGAGCAGCTCTGGAGTATAATACAGGATGTAACTCAGGATCAGTACAGGATATGTAATGTATGTACACAGTGACTCCACCAGCAGAATAGTGAGTGCAGCTCTGGAGTATAATACAGGATGTAACTCAGGATCAGTACAGGATAAGTAATGTAATGTATGTACACAGTGACTGCACCAGCAGAATAGTGAGTGCAGCTCTGGAGTATAATACAGGATGTAACTCAGGATCAGTACAGGATAAGTAATGTAATGTATGTACACAGTGACTGCACCAGCAGAATAGTGAGTGCAGCTCTGGAGTATAATACAGGATGTAACTCAGGATCAGTATAGGATAAGTAATGTAATGTATGTACACAGTGACTGCACCAGCAGAATAGTGAGTGCAGCTCTGGAGTATAATACAGGATGTAACTCAGGATCAGTACAGGATAAGTAATGTAATGTATGTACACAGTGACTGCACCAGCAGAATAGTGAGTGCAGCTCTGGAGTATAATACAGGATGTAACTCAGGATCAGTACAGGATAAGTAATGTAATGTATGTACACAGTGACTGCACCAGCAGAATAGTGAGTGCAGCTCTGGAGTATAATACAGGATGTAACTCAGGATCAGTACAGGATAAGTAATGTAATGTATGTACACAGTGACTCCACCAGCAGAATAGTGAGTGCAGCTCTGGAGTATAATACAGGATGTAACTCAGGATCAGTATAGGATAAGTAATGTAATGTATGTACACAGTGACTCCACCAGCAGAATAGTGAGTGCAGCTCTGGAGTATAATACAGGATGTAACTCAGGATCAGTATAGGATAAGTAATGTAATGTATGTACACAGTGACTGCACCAGCAGAATAGTGAGTGCAGCTCTGGAGTATAATACAGGATGTAACTCAGGATCAGTACAGGATAAGTAATGTAATGTATATACACGGTGACTGAACCAGCAGAATAGTGAGTGCAGCTCTGGAGTATAATACAGGAGGTAACTCAGGATCAGTACAGGATAAGTAATGTAATGTATGTACACAGTGACTGCACCAGCAGAATAGTGAGTGCAGCTCTGGAGTATAATACAGGATGTAACTCAGGATCAGTACAGGATAAGTAATGTAATGTACAGTATATACACGGTGACTCCACCAGCAGAATAATGAGTGCAGCTCTGGAGTATAATACAGAATGTAACTCAGGATCAGTAAAGGAGAGGTAATGTAATGTATGTACACAGTGACTGCACCAGCAGAATAGTGAGTGCAGCTCTGGAGTATAATACAGGATGTAACTCAGGATCAGTACAGGATAAGTAATGTATGTACACAGTGACTCCACCAGCAGAATAGTGAGTGCAGCTCTGGAGTATAATACAGGATGTAACTCAGGATCAGTACAGGATAAGTAATGTATGTACACAGTGACTCCACCAGCAGAATAGTGAGTGCAGCTCTGGAGTATAATACAGGATGTAACTCAGGATCAGTACAGGATAAGTAATGTAATGTATATACACGGTGACTCCACCAGCAGAATAGTGAGTGCAGCTCTGGAGTACAGTACAACACAGGATGTGACTCAGGATCACCACAAGATAAGTAACATAATGTATGTAAAGATTCACTCCACGTTTTATGTAGATCCTTTGATTATGAAAAGTGTAATATGATTAATTAAAGGTGGAGAACTACCAGAACTACCTACCATGGATTTTGTTGCTTTCTTCAAATTCCTCAGTCTTATTGATAGCAGCGGGCTCTTTATGAATATAGTTCTCAATATTTTCATCCAAATACCATGAGAGGTTTTCATCAAATACCAAGAACAGCAGTGCAAATTCTCGAGCCACGTCCTCCCTCAGGCCCTGGCTGTTCAGTACACCCTTCCTACAAGTCAGTAGTGGTCCCACCAGACCACTGTACAGATCCTGCACAACGGGGCACAAAACACCATAAATGAAGACAATGGCTGTATAATAACTAACAAGAGTCTCTAAAACAGTCACTGAGCAGCATGGAGGTTATAGCTGAAGATCTGTGTGCCCTGGGCCACTCCTGCCATGAGGTGACTGCGGCACCCTGGAGGTGGGTGTCAGTGTTACCCATCCCCCTCACCCATTTACATGGTGCCTCAGGTCATGCCTCTGGGCTGTTAATACGGGTGCATGTAGCGTGTGTAGGCATGTTTGTAGCGGGCACGTGTATGTATGCCATGAGCGTACATGAAGTTCATCTTGTGCCCTCACCCACCACCTCACAAATCTGCAGGCACTGAGAGACGGTCTCATAAACCCACTCCTCCATCAAGTATTGAAGTATTTGGCAGCAACCATGACCATATCCAGCTGTGGTAAGCCATAGGTTGGCACCCTAGCCTTTGGGGCCACATCAATCAGAATGCTTGTCTGTCCCCTCTCCTGTAATGTCTCTTTTAGCAGCTACTTGCATTAGCCATGTAATAACAATTCTGGAGCATCTAGTCTTATGACTGTATGTTGTGCCATTCCTCTATTATTCCTGCTAAAAGTTATGAATGAATTGCCAGCAGTCTGCAGTAAAGGTCCATCTGGGTGCTACCAGTTGGGGGTGTGTCCCTGCACAGTCAGATATTATCCAATCAGCGCGGTGCAGGGAACTCCCTTCCCAAATGGTAGCACCCATCTGGACCATAACTGCAAACTGCTAGAAATTCATTCACAACTTCTAGGAGGAATAATACAGGGAAGGCACATCATAAAGTCATAAGAATAGATGCTCCAGAATTGCTATTACAAGGGAATGCAAGTAGTTACTAAGACAGACATGTCAGGGGAGGTGAGAGGTCCTCTTAACCACTCCAGGACCGCCGTACGCAGGATTGCGTCCTGCCGGCGGCCCTGCTCTTCTGGGTGGACGCATATACGCGTCCTCCCGCGAGAGCCGAGATTTCCTGTGAACCCGCGCACACAGGCGCGCGCGCTCACAGGCGCGCGCGCTCACAGGAACGGAAGGTAAGCGAGTGGATCTCCAGCCTGCCAGCGGCGATCTCTCGCTGGCAGGCTGGAGATCTGATTTTTTTAACCCCTAACAGGTATATTAGACGCTGTTTTGATAACAGCGTCTAATATACCTGCTACCTGGTCCTCTGGTGGTCTCTTTTGTTTGGATCGACCACCAGAGGACACAGGCAGCTCTGTAAAGTAGCACCAAACACCACTACACTACACTACCCCCCCCCCTGTCACTTATTAACCCTTTATGAACCACTGATCACCCCATATAGACTCTCTGATCACCCCCCTGTCATTGATCACCCCCCTGTAAGGCTCCATTCAGACGTCCGTATGATTTTTACGGATCCACGGATACATGGATCGGATCCGCAAAACGCATACGGACGTCTGAATGGAGCCTTACAGGGGGGTGATCAATGACAAGGGCGTGATCACCCATATAGACTTCCTGATCACTTCCCTGTCATTGATCACCCCCCTGTCATTGATCACCCCCCGTAAGGCTCCATTCAGACGTCCGCATGATTTTTACGGATCCATGGATACATGGATCGGATCCGCAAAACACATGCGGACGTCTGAATGGAGCCTTACAGGGGGGTGATCAATGACAGAGGGGTGATCACCCATATACACTCCCTGATCACCCCCTGTCATTGATCACCCCCTGTAAGGCTCCATTCAGACGTCCGCATGATTTTTACGGATCCATGGATACATGGATCGGATCCGCAAAACACATGCGGATGTCTGAATGGAGCCTTACAGGGGGGTGATCAATGACAGAGGGGTGATCACCCATATACACTCCCTGATCACCCCCTGTCATTGATCACCCCCTGTAAGGCTCCATTCAGACGTCCGCATGATTTTTACGGATCCATGGATACATGGATCGGATCCGCAAAACACATGCGGACGTCTGAATGGAGCCTTACAGGGGGGTGATCAATGACAGAGGGGTGATCACCCATATACACTCCCTGATCACCCCCTGTCATTGATCACCCCCTGTAAGGCTCCATTCAGACGTCCGCATGATTTTTACGGATACATGGATACATGGATCGGATCCGCAAAACACATGCGGACGTCTGAATGGAGCCTTACAGGGGGGTTATCAATGACAGGGAGTGATCACCCATATACACTCCCTGATCACCCCCTGTCATTGATCACCCCCTGTAAGGCTCCATTCAGACGTCCGCATGATTTTTACGGATACATGGATCGGATCCGCAAAACACATGCGGACGTCTGAATGGAGCCTTACAGGGGGGTGATCAATGACAGAGGGGTGATCACCCATATACACTCCCTGATCACCCCCTGTCATTGATCACCCCCTGTAAGGCTCCATTCAGACGTCCGCATGATTTTTATGGATCCATGGATACATGGATCGGATCCGCAAAACACATGCGGACGTCTAAATGGAGCCTTACAGGGGGGTGATCAATGACAGAGGGGTGATCACCCATATACACTCCCTGATCACCCCCTGTCATTGATCACCCCCCTGTCATTGATCACCCCCCTGTAAGGCTCCATTCAGACGTCCGCATGTGTTTTGCGGATCCGATCCATGTATCCATGGATCCGTAAAAATCATACGGACGTCTGAATGGAGCCTTACAGGGGGGTGATCAATAACAGAGGGGTGATCACCCATATACACTCCCTGATCACCCCCTGTCATTGATCACCCCCCTGTAAGGCTCCATTCAGACGTCCGCATGTGTTTTGCGGATCCGATCCATGTATCCGTAAAAATCATACGGACGTCTGAATGGAGCCTTACCAGGGGGGTGATCAATGACAGGGGGGTGATCAGGGAGTCTATATGGGTGATCACCCCCTGTCATTGATCACCCCCCTGTAAGGCTCCATTCAGACATTTTTTTGGCCCAAGTTAGCGGAAATATATATATATTTTTTTGTTTGTTTTTTCTTACAAAGTCTCATATTCCACTAACTTGTGTCAAAAAATAAAATCTCACATGAACTCGCCATACCCCTCACGGAATCCAAATGCGTAAACATTTTTAGACATTTATATTCCAGACTTCTTCTCACGCTTTAGGGCCCCTAAAAAGCCAGGGCAGTATAAATACCCCACATGTGACCCCATTTCGGAAAGAAGACACCCCAAGGTATTCGCTGAGGGGCATATTGAGTCCATGAAAGATTGAAATTTTTGTCCTAAGTTAGCGGAAAGTGAGACTTTGTGAGAAAAAAACAAAAAAAAAATCAATTTCCGCAAACTTATGCAAAAAAAAAAAAATTCTATGAACTCGCCATGCCCCTCATTGAATACCTTGGGGTGTCTTCTTTCCAAAGTGGGGTCACATGTGGGGTATTTATACTGCTCTGGCATGTTAGGGGCCCTAAAGCGTGAGAAGAAGTCTGGGATCCAAATGTCAAAAAATGCCCTCCTAAAAGGAATATGTGCCCCTTTGCGCATCTAGGCTGCAAAAAAGTGTCACACATCTGGTATCGCCGTACTCAGGAGAAGTTGGGGAATGTGTTTTGGGGTGTCATTTTACATATACCCATGCTGGGTGAGAAAAATATCTTGGTCAAATGCCAACTTTGTATAAAAAAATGGGAAAAGTTGTCTTTTGCCAAGATATTTCTCTCACCCAGCATGGGTATATGTAAAATGACACCCCAAAACACATTCCCCAACTTCTCCTGAGTACGGCGATACCAGATGTGTGACACTTTTTTGCAGCCTAGGTGGGCAAAGGGACCCACATTCCAAAGTGCACCTTTCGGATTTCGCAGGCCATTTTTTACACATTTTGATTGCAAAGTACTTCTCACACATTTGGGCCCCTAAATTGCCAGGGCAGTATAACTACCCCACAAGTGACCCCATTTTGGAAAGAAGACACCCCAAGGTATTCCGTGAGGGGCACGGCGAGTTCCTAGAATTTTTTATTTTTTGTCACAAGTTAGCGGAAAATGATGATTTTTTATTTTTTTTATTTTTTCCTTACAAAGTCTCATATTCCACTAACTTGCGACAAAAAATAAAAAATTCTAGGAACTCGCCGTGCCCCTCACAGAATACCTTGGGGTGTCTTCTTTCCAAAATGGGGTCACTTGTGGCGTAGTTATACTGCCCTGGCAATTTAGGGGCCCAAATGTGTGAGAAGTACTTTGCAATCAAAATGTGTAAAAAATGGCCTGCGAAATCCGAAAGGTGCACTTTGGAATATGTGCCCCTTTGCCCACCTTGGCTGCAAAAAAAGTGTCACACATCTGGTATCGCCGTACTCAGGAGAAGTTGGGGAATGTGTTTTGGGGTGTCATTTTACATATACCCATGCTGGGTGAGAGAAATATCTTGGTCAAATGCCAACTTTGTATAAAAAAATTGGAAAAGTTGTCTTTTGCCAAGATATTTCTCTCACCCAGCATGGGTATATGTAAAATGACACCCCAAAACACATTCCCCAACTTCTTCTGAGTACGGCGATACCAGATGTGTCACACTTTTTTGCAGCCAAGGTGGGCAAAGGGGCACATATTCCAAAGTGCATCTTTCGGATTTCGCAGGCCATTTTTTACACATTTTGATTGCAAAGTACTTCTCACACATTTGGGCCCCTAAATTGCCAGGGCAGTATAACTACCCCACAAGTGACCCCATTTTGGAAAGAAGACACCCCAAGGTATTCCGTGAGGGGCATGGCGAGTTCCTAGAATTTTTTATTTTTTGTCGCAAGTTAGTGGAATATGAGACTTTGTAAGAAAAAAAAAAAAAAAAATATCATAATTTTCCGCTAACTTGTGACAAAAAATAAAAAGTTCTATGAACTCACTATGCCCATCAGCGAATACCTTAGGGTGTCTACTTTCCGAAATGGGGTCATTTGTGGGGTTTTTCTACTGTTTGGGCATTGTAGAACCTCAGGAAACATGACAGGTGCTCAGAAAGTCAGAGCTGCTTCAAAAAGCGGAAATTCACATTTTTGTACCATAGTTTGTAAACGCTATAACTTTTACCCAAACCATTATTTTTTTGCCCAAACATTTTTTTTTTATCAAAGACATGTAGAACAATAAATTTAGCGAAAAATGTATATATGGATGTCGTTTTTTTTGCAAAATTTTACAGCTGAAAGTGAAAAATTTCATTTTTTTGCAAAAAAAACGTTAAATTTCGATTAATAACAAAAAAAGTAAAAATGTCAGCAGCAATGAAATACCACCAAATGATAGCTCTATTAGTGAGAAGAAAAGGAGGTAAAATTCATTTGGGTGGTAAGTTGCATGACCGAGCGATAAACGGTGAAAGTAGTGTAGTGCAGAAGTGTAAAAAGTGGCCTGGTCATTAAGGGGGTTTCAGCTACCGGGGTTGAAGTGGTTAAAATGCCCAGGGTCAGAGTTTACTTCAGTCCCAGCCTTTAGTACAGGAGAGCAGCCATCAATGGTCTCCTACGTGGACCTGGTTATAAAAACGTCAATGAGCAGCATCAAAAGCCATATGAAAATATACACAATGTCTAGTCACCTTCATAAAGTCTTCTTTGGAATAGTAAGCCCATGTTAGGCAGTCCGGATCATTGCTCCCTGGTCCCGATCGTTCTGGAACGTTCCACCGATAAGTGCTTGTCCCTCCTGAAAAAAAATGCAATTATTATTAAAACCTAATTGGTCATTTTTTGGCCCTGATTTTTGCTAAGTGGGAGCCCTTATACATTGCTTAAAGGGGAAATTCAGTCCAATGATCTTTGAATGTGTCATGGTTACATATGAGAAGAGGACACTGCTGATGTCTGTGATTTCAGGCCACCTTTGGTTTCCAGAATAAAAAATAAAAAACTATGGGGGATATTTATTAAACTGGTGTAAAGTAGAAATGACTTAGTTGCCCAGTGCAGCCAATCAGATTCCACCTTTCATTTTCCAAAGGAGCCATGAAAAATGAAAGGAGGAATCTGATTGGTTGCTATGGGCAACTAAGCCAGTTCTACTTTACACCAGTTTCATAAATCTTCCCCTATATTTTTGGATGACCGAAAAGGCCGATTTAGACCATTTTCTGCCAACTATCAGCATCCTTTTCATGGCAGATGCCACTCAAAAGCAGATATTTGTGGAAAGCCATAGTCAGAGGCGCAGAGATATACAGTGCGCATGCGCCAATTTCACACCAGTGACTGGTTCATGCGCACTCCATATCCCTGTCCCTCTGCCCACAGTGGGCAGAACAGTGCACATGCCCGGGCCCGGCAGTGAAGAGCGAACAGCCTATAGGGAAATATGATGTCACAGAGCCACAGGGCTGGCCTGAGCTTACTGAGGGGCGGAGTTAGGTGCGAGTGAGGCGGGGGAACTTGGGCACTTTAAGAAAACTCTCCGCCCCTGGGCACTTGCGACAGCTCATTAGCATATGATAAATTTAGGGCGATTTAAAGCATCTGAAAAACTAAACACGGGTAACATCGGTGTCATGTCTTTGTGCCCCACTGAACAATGTCACCTGTTTGAAACCGGTCAGGTAGGTGACAGACTCCCTTTAAAAACGGACAGACGGCCAGAAAATAAATGCACACATGGTTGAAAAATGGCCATGAAAAACTGACAGTGTGTCCATTTTTAAGGGCTGTTTTTTCCCCACTGTCGTGTGCATGTGGCCTAATGATAAGTGGATGTGTGCATGTTCTGTATATACTGTATAGGGAGGTGGGTCCTCAGAATCATCTCCTCTGGTGGCCCCTAGGAACCACAGTCTGACACTATGCTCCTACACTGGTTGTACCATAGCAGTACAAGCAATTGATTTTTATTACATAATTGAAGGGGACTGAACGTTCTCCTTTAACTCACCTGGTAGAGTATTTTGGATCACGCTTCCACCATCAAGATTCGCCACTTGGACGCCATGCGCATAGATGGAGTACGGCCGCGAGGCTTTGTTTTTAAATACAATAAGTATACTTTCCCCAACCTCAGCTCTTATGAATGGGCCTATAACAACAAAACAGTATTCATAAAAGAAATGTATCATTATCAGAACTATCCACATAAAGTAGTCTTAAAAAAATTCCAGTTTTCACACTTGAACACACACTGTAAGCTGACATCACCTATTTCCTGTAGCTCACTTGTCAGCTTTGCTGTATAGGCTGGGACACAATGAGCAGAGTCATCTCGTTTTCTTAAGAGGGCAGGGGATTTAATGACAGCTCTGCTTTACTTCTGCCAGCCTAGCTAAGTCCGGGTAGTAACGCTAGACGCTATGCAGACATAGATAATACTCTGTATGCAGCTCTCCAGTTATACTTAAAAGAGCGATATGCTGCATTTTACTGTATATATAGAGACAGCTCCCAGCCCGTCTCCCTATCTTCCTAGTCAGTGCAGCCCTGCGCTGTTAGGAAGACGGATGTGCCTTAGAAACTCTCATTTCAGCCCTAGTTTTCTACTATAAATTAATGGTTTCCCTAAATAAAGTATATTAGAAAAATGTTTACTATCCCAGTCCCAGTTACACTTTAACCCCTTCTGGCGCTGGCTGGGACTCTGAACATGGCGCCGGCTGACATGTGCAGTGAATACATTAGCCGCCGGGTTTCTGCTGTGTCACATGTATGCAATCAGCCATGAGGCTGGTCCCATACATTTCACCCCTCACATGGTTGATTGCATACATGTGCCGTGGGTCAAGAACTATGGCAGAATTGCGTTTTCTTTTTCCAATTCCACCCCATTTGGAATTGTTTCCCCTTCCCACTACGCTGCATGCAACCGGAAATGGTGCCATTAGAAAGTACAACTTGTCCCACAACAAATAAGCCCTCATAAGGCTACGTGAACGGAAAAATAAAAAAGTTATGATTCTGGGAATGCGGAGAGTGTTCCAAACACACTTGCTGGTCATAGGGAATTTTAAGCCCAGACACCCTCTGCCCGGAGAAGGTGCTTTATATACCTGAGGACCCTCTGCTATTGGTTGGGGGAGGATTTGTAGACTTATGCACTGGCCCTTTAAGAGGCCACAGGTGAGCAATGGAGGCAGCAGCTTGCAGAGGATGCCAGGCAGCATGGTGAGTAGCATGGCAGCAGCGGGCACAGACCGCTGACATAACAGCTTTTTAGTGAACTATCCTCTACAGTTAGTCTCTAACCAAACAGATGTGACATTCAGGGGTCTATAAGAGGTAGATTATTATTATTACCAGATCATTGTATTGGTTGTTATTCCTAGGTTGGGACCCACTGATGACTAATTCTAAATATTGCCCCCTAAAGGAAATCCTCTTTAAGGACTTTTCAACAGACATGGCTTTCACAATATTGTTTGGTTTTACCCAGGATTTCTAGATGCTCCTCTACTGCTGATCTTTCCTTCGGTGTAGTGAAGTATCCATCTGTGTATTCCCTGTAAACCACTTTCTTGTATTTAGATCCTATGCGATCATCAGCAGAACTTACAAATATGTGTCCTGGGCTGAAAGTAAGGAAGACATGATATAATATCAACATCTGCTAAATTAATACAGATATAGAACAATTCCAAAAATAAAACTTTTTTTGAACCACACAATCATGACTTCTTCCAGCACATAGATGTATGATGAGAAGAGGACAATGAACAACAAGATGGATAGAGAGATGACAAGCACTGAGAAGGTGGATCAGAAGAGGGTGACCAATGACAGGATGCATAGAGAGGATGACCAACAAAAAGAAGGACGAAGAGAAGAGGGCAACCAATGACAAGATGGATGAAGATGACCAACAACAGATGGATGGAGAGGAAAGGATGACTACTGATGATGGATGGTAAGAAGAAGCAGACCAACAACAAGATGGAAAAAGAGAAAAGGACAACCAACAAGACCGTTTTTGAGAAGATGGTGACCTACGACAAGATGGATGAGTAGAAGAGAACAAACAATGACAAGATGGATGGTGAGAAGAGGGCGATCAGTGACAAGATGGATGGTGAGAAGAGGGGGCGACCAGTGACAAGATGGATGGAGAGAAGAAGATGACGAGCAACAAGATGGATAGAGACAAGAGGACAATCAAAAACAAGATGGAGGGAGAGAGGAGAATAACAAAAATATGGATGGAGATAAGAGGATAACCAATGATGATGGATGGTGAGAAGAAGGAAACCAATGACGAGATGGATGTAGAGAAAAGAACAAACACTGACAAGATGGATGGCAAAAAGAGGGAGACCTAAGACAATCGATGGACTGATGGAGAAAAGAGGGCAACCAGTGACAACATAGATGTTAAGAAGAGGATGACCAACAATAAGATAGTTACAAAAGGGCAAAAATGACACAATGGAAGGAGAAAAAGGACGACAGCAATGTAGTTGGTGCAAAGAGGACAGAAGAACAAGAAGATGGAGGAAAGGATGACCAACTACAATATGAATGGAGAATTACAAGAACATGTAAATGAGAAGCCTAAAGATCCCAGTAGAAGGCCAAACCTTCTGAAGAAACACTGTCCACTATTATCAGGAGTAGATGTTGACTTGATAGCGCCAGGTTGTACTCTATACATAACATACCTCTGATGTTCATGTTCTGTGATGTTGTGTTTCTCAAGTTCCCAGGATCTGTCTGGGGAATAATCCCACTCCACTTCCTCCGCAGCAATAAAGTAAGTTCTCATAGTGCCATACTGGTGCTCATCAGCAATAGAGTTGTTGCATGCCTGAACTGTATATGTGTGTTTCATTCCACTAATATAGTGATCCATTGTCTGACATCCAACTTCAAATATTCCTGAAGAATAAGGGCAAGGACCTTTAGGATATGTCTAAAACATTTTGATTACTACAGAGCGAATTTCTCACTTGAAGTTACCCAGAAACTCTTAAATGGAAACAATTAAATGGACTCACAGGCTTTCTCTATAAGTTGACAGTGGAAGCAGGACTCACAGGCTTTCTCTATGTATTAATGGGAGAAGCAAGACTAATCGGTTTCCTCTACAAGTAGGTGGGGAGCAGGTCTCACAGGCTTTCTCTATAAAAGGGTGGAAGAAGCAAGACTCACAGGCTCTCTCTTATAAGAAGGTGGGGGAAGCAGGACTCACAGGCTCTCTTTATAAGAAGGTGGGGGAAGCAGGACTCACAGGCTTTCCCTATTAGTGGGTGGGAGAAGAAGGACTAACAGGCTTTCTCTATGTATGAATGGGAGAAGCAAGACTAACCTGTTTTCTCTACAAGTAGGTGGGGAGCACGTCTCACAGGTTCTCTGTATATAATTGGGTGGGAGAAGCAGGACTCACAGGCTTTCTCTATTAGTAGAAAATGGAAGCAGGACTCACAGGCTTTCTCTATAAGCAGGTGGAAGAGTCAGGACTCACAAGCTCTCTCTATAAGTAGACAATGGAAGTAGGACTCACAGGCTTTCTCTATAAGTGGTTGGGAGAAGCAGGACTCACGGCCTCTCTCTATAAGAAGGTGGGAGAAGCAGGACTCACAGGCTCTCTCTATAAGTAGACAATGGAAGCAGGACTCACAGGCTTTCTCTATAAGTGGTTGGGAGAAGCAGGACTCACAGGCTTTCTCTATAAGTGGTTGGGAGAAGCAGGACTCACGGCCTCTCTCTATAAGAAGGTGGGAGAAGCAGGACTCACAGGCTCTCTCTATAAGTAGACAATGGAAGCAGGACTCACAGGCTTTCTCTATAAGTGGTTGGGAGAAGCAGGACTCACAGGCTTTCTCTATAAGTGGTTGGGAGAAGCAGGACTCACAGGCTTTCTCTATAAGTGGTTGGGAGAAGCAGGACTCACAGGCTTTCTCTATAAGAAGGTGGGGGAAGCAGGACTCACAGGCTTTATTAGTGGGTGGGAGAAGAAGGACTCACAGGATTTTCTTGTGAATTTCAGGCAAAAGTCTTACATAAAAATATGTATCAAATCATAGAAAACAGCATATCCATAAGCTCAGCATTCAAGATAGATGATCTGAAAGATAGCCTTTTAAATGCAGTCACACAGGAATATTCAGTTTTGTGTAGACTTAGGCTATCAATAATCACATACATGGAGAAAGTAAATATTTTGTTTGTTCCCTATTACTGTAGGTCAAAAGAGAAACATCATCATTTTAATGTCACCTATTTTCTCTGAAAGATATTTGTTTTAGACAAAGGCGTTTTAATGAATCCCATTCACATGCGTCATATTTTTCCAGTGCAGATTTCAGGGTAGGCTGTAGATCTGCAATGTTACGGACTGCATTGTCACATTTGGCTTGGATTCCCTGGAAAATCCACTGCAGAATTCAGCTTGGCCGTTTGCGACCCCCGCCAATCATACACTGACAGCATGTTCCAGGGACGAGCCTTCACTGAGGATGTAAGCGCTTATCCTCTGCTTTATATTTCCTGTCCTGACGACGTCACTTACCTGCCCGGTCTGGCTGCATGGACGCAGTGACTGTTGTGTGTGGGAAAAGACTGATGGTGTCTCTTGTCATTCCTCCCAGGTTAAGAGTATTTCCTTGAAAGTAAATCCCATGTATGTCAATCTCTGTGCCCAGGCCTAGAAGATGCCACGATATGTTGTCTGCCCGACACATTTCGAGACCTGGTAAGTTCCCAAACATGAAGCCATTGACAGCTGTGGAGGAGAAGGAAATGCATGGTCATGGACACCTCTGGATTCTCTTCTCTGAGCTCATCTAAAAAGGTTTACCACATTTTTGTACTTGATGTTTTATAATTTGGTACCATTTAAAGATCTCTGTTTGCTGCCGGTGAATAAAAAACATTATTGCTTACGTCCTGAGATTGAAAACGAATCTCAGGACGTTAAAGAAGCACTCCCACAAACATTTTATTCTCTTACCTGTTAGAAAGGTACATGATGTAAACTGTAGTGAAGGTAATCTTCTTCTGAATTATAACCTCCCTTCTGATCCTCAGCTGTGTCATGTGACCGAAACTCTGACTTTCCAAGTAACACAGCCTCTTATGTGTGGACAGGGAGTCAGATTCTATGTATTCCTATGGGAGTCTCAATGTCAGTCTCATAGGAATGAATAGATAAGTAACTGACTTCCTGCCCTGTGTCAGTTGGAGATCAGAGTGTTGGTCACATGACACAGCTGAGGATCGGAAGGGAGGTTATAACTCACAAATACAGTTACTGGTAAGAACATTACCTTGACTACAATTTAAAGCAGTTATCCAAACCCTATAATGACCCCCCCCCCTCCCCCAGTGCACAGGCCCCTAATATAGATTATACTTACCCCGCTCCCCTGGCACCCGCATAGCTCCTGATCCCCTCACAGCTGCCGCTGCTTCTCCCTGTCTCACGGATGAAAACATCCAGCGACGGCGGAAGGGGGGCACAACGTAGACAAGCCTCCCTAGCATCGCGAGTGACGCAGAGATGCAGCAGCGGCCGTGCGGGGATCAGGAGCGATGTGGGAGCCAGGGAGCGGTGTAAATATAATCTATATGAGGTGCCCGGGCATTGGGGGGGTGGGGGATTGGATAACCCTTTTACCTTCACTACAAATAACATTATATACCTTCATAACAGGTCAGAGATTCAAGATTTTTGTGGGAGTGCTATTTTAATTGGCTGCTTATGAACGCTGGTATGTGGAGAAATTAAATAAAATGTGAGACTCACTGGGGTAGGGACTAATGCGAGAGTGATGTCTGTACCGTGCTGTGACACCATATAAATTACATGAAATAGACACATACATAACCGCAGTGTTGAAGGAAAAAGCAAAGCGAGTTGCAATACATAATATTTACAGCAGGTGGCAGTAAAGTTCATTTTTAGGAAAAATGAATCTTATATACAGTCCTGATCAAAAGTTTAGGACCACTTGAAAAATGGCAAAAAAATCCTATTTAGCATGGCTGGATCTTAACAAGGTTCCAAGTAGAGCTTCAACATGCAACAAGAAGAAATGGGAGTGAGACAAAACATTTTTGGAGCATTCAATTTAATGAAAACAATGAATAAACTGAAACAGGCTGTTTTTCAGCTGATCAAAAGTTTAGGACCACATGCCTTTAAAAGGCCAAATCTGTGCAAAGATGTGGATTCATTGTCATTCTCTGTCAGGTAGTCACACGTTGTGATGGCAAAGGCAAAAAACGGTATATAATCTCATTGTATAATACTGTATACCTTACCGTGCATTTTGTTTGATTCCTGAAAATCTTCATCTTCCATATCGATGGCAGAAGGATCCGCAGAAAACGCACCAACGTTCTCCTCCAGATACCAGCTTAAGTTTTCATCGAAGACAGTAAACAGCAGGTAGAAATCTTCTTCCGTCCCCACCTGAAAAATCGTAACATCAGGATCAGGACGCAACGTGGTGCGAGTATGATCTGCTTGTAGGAAAGCTGGGTGACAGTCCAATGACAGGCTTAGGGCTCATTCACACGACCGTATATGTTTTGCGGTCCGCAAAAAATACGCATGACGTCCGTGTGCATTACGTATTTTGCAGAACGGAACAGCTGGCCCCTAATAGAACAGTACTATCCTTGTCCGTAATGCGGACAATAATAGGACATGTTCTGTTTTTTTGCGGAACGGACATATGGAAACGGAATGCACACGGAGTAACTTCCGTTTATTTTGCGGACCCTTTGAAAATGAATGGTTCCGCATACGGTCCGCAAAAAAAAAAACTGATTGGACACGGAAAGAGAATACATTCGTGTGCCTGAGCCCTTACTAGTCATACAGTAACACATCCACCGCATGCGTGACTCATCGGCAGGGCTTCTTCACCTGTGGCGGGCTGTCCACATGGGTGAAGAAGCGCCCACCTGCCGCCATATTCTCAGGGCTGGACATTTAGTCTAGTCCTGATTATTTCCTGACTGCGCCGCTGCTCCGATTATCAGAGCCAGGGCACAGGCTCGGCTTTGGATCGGCGCCTGCGCAGAAAATTGTCCAGCCCTGTCAATCTGTTGTGGTGGGCGCTTCTTCACCGCGGAGACAGCCTCCTGCTGAGGAGACGGATCGATTCGCTCATCTCTAGTCCTGAATCTTTCTAGTCTACTTATGGGTGAATTCATCATTGTAGACATGTTTGAGGCTACCTTTTAGACTTGCGTTGCTTTGCGCAGCGGCACCAAACATGAAGATGGAGCTTGGTTTTATTAAACTTGGCGCAATTGTGATGTGGTTTCACCAGTGAAAGTATGCTGGGGGGTCGCCTGGTATGGAGATGTGACTTTTTCGCAACTTTTCAAAAAAGTTCCATGTCATAAAAGTGTCCTGCAATCCCGACCAAGTTTTCACTCCACTTTTGAAAGTGGCGAACAGGGCTGCGCCACCGATGAGGCAGCACCAGATAGGGACAAGAGGGGGGCACCGGAAGGGCCATAGGCAATGAGTGATTTAATTGTGGCAAAGGGGTTAGGTTAAAAAATTGGCATGGGGGGGTCACCGTTTCAGTTTTCGCCTTAGGAAGCAAAAAGGCTAGGTGCACACCTGGTGGCGATGCTCATCAAAAGTGGCAAAATTTCACCAAAAGTCTCCCAAAAAATTTGCGACATCGCTTGGCAACATTTTTACTTTGATAAATGTCCACCTTTGTGTTTCAATGTATCCCTGTTCTCAAGATCTCTGCTTGATGTCAGTGAATGAGAACATTCCCATTTAAATCCAGAGGATGAAAACTGTACAGAGACCTGGTATTTCTCACAGCTGAGTGTTTGCTGCAGTTGTATCCAGTCTGTGAGCTACACAGTCTGATCTACTTTTCCTGGTGCATTGTAACAAACTGTCAGGGCAGGAAGGAGGTTTGTGCTGTTGGGTCAAACTAGGAGCAAAGTAACAAACAAGGGGAGTATACGAGTCTTCTACTAATGTATAGGGGGCATCTCTTAGAGCCCAAATGCCCCAATGGAAAATTTGTAGAGAGAAAATCCTCCTTCTAATAACCTGCAACAGGTTAAAGGGATTTTTCGGGAGTGGAGTACTGATGACCAATACTCAGGATAGGTTATCAATATCCAATCGGTGGAGGTCCGAACTCCAGGACCCTCACTGATCAGCTGAAGAGGCCGCAGCGTTTCAGTGAGTGTTGCAGCCTCCTCACAACATATCAAGCACAGCACCATACATTGTATAGTGGCCATGATTGGTATTGCAGCCCAATTCCATTCACTTGCATGGGACCGAGTTGTGTCTAGGCCATGTGACCAATGGATGTCACTGGCCTAGAAAGAGACCACAGAGCCTCTTCACCTCTGATCGGCTGGGGCGTCGTTAGTCGGACCTCCACTGATCTGATGTTGGTGACAGGTCATCAATATTGAACTAACAAAACAAAAAAACTCAATGAAACCAACACTAGGTAATATATTTTGTTCAAGATTGAATGGGGCTCCCTGCTTTTGACATTTCCTTTTTTATTAGAAGGGTCCACCAACGTTAAGCTAATCACAAGGTGTCCTACTTCTTGGACCTTCAGCAATCAGCTGAAAGCTGTGGGGAAACCCCAGTAGAAAGTGTTCAGTTTCCCTGCAGCACCTCCACAGGGGTCATGAGGTATTACACATTTCCCACTGATATCAATAGACTGCCCATGTAATGTGTCTGGAGAGATGTTCTCTGTAGCTGTTCTGGAAAATAAATGAGGGTCCTGAATGGAGAGGGCCTCTCAATTAACTCAGAATTCCCTAACAGGGTACAACCCGATGTTTCCTTTAATGTGGCCAGTAGAGGAGGACTCCTCAAGTGTCATTTGCATCAACAGCAGGAATGATTTGGGGTCTCAGATCTTGCCCCATAGAGCAATTTATAAAATAAAAATAAGTGACCTCTGGCAAAGACTAGAGAAGTGTTTCTCAATGTCCTAAGCCAAGAACCCTCTACTCAAAGGTTTCCTCAAGGCTACCGTCCTACACTGTGCATCTTGTTAAGGCCTCTTGCACACAAACGTATTTTATTTCCATTTCCGTTCTGTTTTTGCGGTTTCCGTTTGCGGAACCATTCATTTCAATGGTTCCGCAAAAAAAAAAAAAGGTAGGTACTCCGTGTGCATTCCGTTTCCGTATTTCCGTTCTGCTAAAAGATAGAACATGTCCTATTATTGTCCGCATAACGGATAAGGATTGTACTGTCCATTAGAGGCCAGATGTTCCGTTCTGCAAAAAACAGAATGCACATGGATGTCATCCGTATTTTTTGCGGACCGCAAAATACAGAAAATGACATACGGTTGCGTGCAAGAGGCCTAAATGTACCGCATGAGGACCCTCTAGATATAGCACATGGCATGGATCCACTGGCCTGGTACTCTTACCACTGGTCTGGTTGGGAACCTAAGGTCTAGAGCAGTGTTTCCCAAGCAGTGTGCCTCCAGCTGTTACAAAACTACAACTCCCAGCATGCCCGCACAGCCAAATGCTGTCCGGGCATGCTGGGAGTTGTAGTTTTGCAACAACTGGAGGCACACTGCTTGGGAAACACTGGTCTAGAGGACCTATATTGTGGTGACAGGTCCCAGTATATGTCAGGAGAAGAAGCTTGGGAGTCTGGGACAATAAGATGGATCATACATGAAGTTCCCTAAAGACTCATCTGCTATGACTGCACTGAACGTTACCATACCTGCGTGCTGTTAGGCGTCAGTGACCCTTTTTTGCAGACCACCAGTGGACCCACCAGTCCAGAATTCGTGTCCTTCACTGGGTCAGCTGCTGAGTAGTACAGGTAGGTCAAGCAGTGTGGATCACTATCTGTAGGTCCATCCTTCTCCAAGACATTCCAGGTGTATGTGAATGTCTCTCCAGGGACCACGTGAGCTCCGGCTTTCACAGCGCCCCCTTCCACAAAAACACATAATAGGTCAATTATAGGTTGACCATCATAGGACTTCATTGTTGTAGGGGTATCTGGTTTTATGTAGATAAAGACCAGTCATTGTAGTGTAACCTTCTTTTTGTTTTAATTCTTAAGAATTTAAATATTTCTGCTGGCTGTCAGTGAATAGAAACATGCTTGCTTTTTCAGATTTTTATTCCCGTCTAAACTGTTGTATGGAGTTCATATAGTCCTCTGTGTACTCAATACAAACCCCTCTCTCTCTATGTCCTGATAATTTGCTACAATGTATCAGTGCAGGTAAAGATGTATCAAGATGGAGTCCAGCCTGTTCAGCTCACAGAGCATTGTCTATACTGGATACATATGCAGTAAATTCAGCTGATAGACTGTATTAGGTCTGTACAGGTTTTCAGACTCTGGACAGAAACAGGAATGTTCCGATTCACCGTCAGCAAACAGAGGTATTAAAAATGGTTTGTAAATAAAATACGGAGTAGATAACAAAGTTGTAGAACATTGTAACAGCCAAAAAACCACTATGAAGAAAAACTCCCAGTAGAGAAACGCTAGTTACACCGCTTTCTTATCCCATAAGCTCCCCCAAAGATCTAGGGGCTGCCCAGGAAGCTCAGCATACTCATAGGGAGTCAGCCCGTCATTTCTTAGGAACCATTTAGTTTTGTTTCCAAGTGACCACTATCCTGTGCCGTACATAAAGCTCTACGTTCTGCAGTGGACACAATAACTCACCACTAGGGGGGTCCACTAGGGGGTCCACTAGGAAATATCTACAAGAGATCTGTAGAAATGCATACTACTAAAGGAAAAGCCAACAGCTTTCACTCCCAACCCCTATACACATGCATGCTCGGCCAAGCATGTAGGTGTTCTCCATGGGAACAGGGGTAGAATCTGCTTCCAGACCCCTCTAAGGTATGTTGGAAACTAACACATCCATTTTTTTCTTTCTCCAAAAATTTGCAGGTTGGGGACAGTTGGGACACCTTCACACACCTTAGATGGTGTGCCGATCCTGCCAAAATCGGTGGGTTCTGGTCATGTCCATCAAATGTACTTTAGATATTATTCTATAGGGTCTCATGGTGGTGAATGTCATATTACATTTTACACAATTGAGATAACATACCATCTACATAAGGTGCTCCCTCCGAATCTTTGCTGAAGGACAGACCGTGAGGCATCACGCTATAGTTCCTGTCCGCCCGATTGGCAAAAACAACCACAACGGTATCACCCACTTCCGCTTTGATGACTGGACCTAAAAAATAAAAAAAAATTACAAAAAAACATAAACTAGTTGGTCATCGGGTTATATTTTTTAACTACAATCAGCAGGGAATATGCCGAGTGGTCCTCTGCAAACCTTCAGCTGGAGCCTTCATTTCTCAACTGGTTTTTGGAACCCAAATCCATCAAATACGGAATATGCGAGGGAAGGCGCTGTACAGGAAATCAGCCATAGGAATGACTCCCACAAAGCATGACTGTCACTACCAGAGCTTTGAGACGTTCTCACAGCTCTGTTTCTCCACCCCTGTGATGATGTCACTACTAGAGCTTGGAGGAGTTCCCTCTGCCCTGTTTCTCCGCCCCTGTGATGAGGTCTTTATTTTCTGTTTCCTTGCTCCCAGCTGTCTCTCCTGTGTTTGATTTCGCTGCCTTTAAATCACCCCTCCTCCTTTGTAGAGGTGCGGATTATACTTTTCATTTGAGCTGTATCTCTCGCTTGAGTATCTTCACCTGTGTGATATCTTTTCACTGGATCTGTGTTCTGCTGAAGCAAGTACTTCGGATATTGTCTGCTGACTTCGGATCTGTTTTCACTGCAGCCGCAACTCCTTCAGTTAAGTGTCCAGACATTGTGTGTTTCTGTTTCTTTGCTGACTGGATCCGAGGCGACCCCGGTTCCGTCCATATACTGAGCAGGGCACCGGTGGCCGTGCCCCTTCCAGTATTGTAGGGGTTTCAGTGGTCATCAGCCTAAGGTACGCGGGCATGTCTCGATCCACCATATGGTGGATCGACCACATGTGCATAGCAGCTTAGGGAGAGCTTTTAGGGTCTGACAGGGGTCACCCTTTATCCTCCCTAGTTTGGGTCCGGTCAGTCGCTATTCACTGTGTGTTGCTCACTTACAGCCGTGACAATGACAGAAACATGGTCCTATTATAGTCAATGGGGACTCGGTGGTGCGCTGCATCATTCGGCTATGCTAGATACATCCTGCTGGATTTCCAGATGTAGTCTTATTTTTACATAATTTTTTATATATTTTTGCCAGTTCATTAAAAGACCACTGGGAGACAAACTTTTTTTATTGTGCATTTTTTCCTTTTTATGTTTTATTTTATTTGTATTTTATTATATTTTTATTTAATCTTTATCCTTTTTTTATTTTTATTTTTTCATATATTATTGCTAGATAATATGTCCCCCAAGAGTTCACTGAAAGACCTCTGGCAGACACTGACCCTTTTTTTTATTATTGTGCATTTTTTCCTTTTTACATTTTCTTTTATTTGTATTTTATTTTTTAAAAATTTTTTTATCCTTTTTTATTTTTATTTTTTTGTATATTATTGCTCCATAATATGTCCCCCAAGAAGTCATTGAAAGACCTCTGGCGGACACAGACACTTTCTTTTTTTTGTATTTTGCATTATTTCCACTGTAACTGGGGGCATTGTACACAAGTCAAGCTGATCAGGGTCTGCTAAGAGACTGTACAGAATATGGAGCTGGAAACAGACAGCTCTGTGCACCGCTTAGTGGCCGTGCCAGGGTACTGCAGCTCAGCTCCTAAAGTGAGTGGGAACTGAGCTACAGTACATTGACGCTGGAAACTTTCTGCATCGGTTCCATACACTCTGTGGCTACCCAAAATAGCTGATCGGTGGGCTGCTGGGTGTCGGATTCCCACCGATCTGATATTGATTACCTATTCCAAGGATAGGTCATCATCAGTATCCGTAAACTGAAGAACCCTTTTAATTGTATAACAAATCTTTATAGGGTTTGAAGCGTTGCCTGCAGTCACCACTAGACGGAGCCAAGGAGCCTACTGCTTGCAGTTTTATTATTACGCACTGGCTATGTACAAATACTATGCAATAAGCTCCCCCTAGTGGTGTTGCAAGAAACCAGAATTTTATTATTTGATTCTCTGCCTATGCAGGGAATTCGGAAAATTTTGGACCCTTTTTAATAAAAATTAAAAAAAATGATGGTGTAGGATAGTTTATCTTAAAGGATCTAGAAATGCATACCCAGTATTCCAAGATGTTCATCTGCTTTAGACTGCGTCTTCTTATTACTAAACGATTCATCTGTATATTCTGTATAATGCACCTTCCAATAGGAGCCTCCAATCCTATCATCGCCCTTTGCAAAAAAAGTTGCAGAATGGCTGTAAAACACAAACGTGTATAATAAATGTGCATGGAAGTGCGATATATCGTTTCACGCAAGTATTCTGGTCGTATTGGCTAAAATGAAAGATAATTTTGTCATCTTGCAAGGTGCAAAAAACATACACGACCGAAATTAGACCTCAAATCACATTTTCTTTCTACCAGCAGATGGCGCTTTGTCCATAAACACAAGTGCTTTGTTTAATGTGAACAGCACACCATGTGGTCAAGTGAGGTACTACAAGTAAAATGCATTGTTTCAAGGCAAAATATTATCATGGTCGTTATGATACATTAACAATGCAAAGTGATATAATCTGAAATGTTCAAAATAAATAAATAGTCTTAAGTCTTACCTGTCCGGATCATCTAAAGTCTTGTGTGTAAACGTGTCAAAATTACTTGGTGCATAATTCCACAGAACTTTCTCAGCAGCAATAAAGTATTTTCGCACGTAACCGGATGTCAAAACTGCAGGATGGCGTCCGCAGGATCCAACATTGTAAAGCCCCATCATTCCAGCTATAGAAATATATAAGGATTGATTAAGCATAGACATTTTTTTTTTTTTTAAATGGCAGACATTCAAGTCAAATCACATTACCGGCCACTGATTATATCTAAATCTCCTTCCCATAAAGTGTTAAATTCCAAAATACTGAGTTGCTGAATACTTTTTCATGACTGAGCTCTATGCATACACAGTATACAGTTAGCTCCTAAGCTCCCTCTAGTGGTGACTGCAGGCAGTTTATCATTTAACTTTATGTCTATGCAGGTTTGGAGCTCTGTATCGGGAAAAAAAACAGAGCTCCAACCAGTATAAGATACGTGAAAATGCTTAAGGCTAAAGCCTCATTCCCTCTCTGAATATATAGTGCCCATATAATTCCGTGATTAGTTGTATCAGGGGCTGTATCTTTCCATGTTACATCATAATTTAAGATTTTGGTAGAAAAGCTGTATGTTTTATTTTAAGCATGTGATCGAGCTCACCCCGGGAGACTTCCCCTCCTTAAATTCCAGGAATGATATGCAATTGCTCAATCTCCATTTCACAATGAGTCTGAATTATTTCTTAAAGAAACGTGAGACACTCTCTTAATGTTAGAAGGGTCCGTTAACAAGCAAAAGATTAAAGGTTGCCCCCTCCCCCCACCCGCTTAAACCCCTAGATGCTGGGCAGCAAGAATTCCTTTCCTCTCCAGCGCCCCCACAGGGATAATGAAGCATTGCACATTTGGGCATTAAATCAGTGGGCTGTCTGTGTCATTTACAGGCACGAAGGGTCCTCCAAGATGAGGGTCGATCTTTGTAGCTGCTCTCTGCAAATAGATGAGCTTCTATACAGGTACATTGTGGTCTAAAAACAATCTGACATGAGAAAATAGTGTAATATTGGATTAATTGAACAAAATAGATAGATAGATTAAGGTACTTTCACACTAGCGTTATTCTTTTCCGGTATTGAGTTCTGTCCTAGGGGATGAATACCGGAAAAGAACTGATCAGTTTTATTCCCATGCATTTGAACGGAGACTTATCTGTTCAGGATGCATCAGGATGTCTTCAGTTCAGTCACTGTTATGGTATTTGGCCGGAGAAAATACTGCAGCATGCTGCGGTATTTTCTCCATCCAAAATTTAGGAACACTTGCTGGAATGCCGGATGCGGCATTATTTTCCATTGAAATGCATTCATGCCGGATCCAGCACCAAGTGTTCCGGCATGCGCAGACCTTTAAAAATGCTAAATAAAATAAATACCGGATCCGTTTTTCCGGATGACACCAGAGAGACGGATCCGGTGTTTCAATGCATTTGCGGATGCGGATCTATCTACAAATGCTATCCGTTTGCACACAGATTTCCGAATCCGGCAGGCAGTTCCTGCCGGATCTTCACAAAGCAAATGTGAAAGTACCCTTAGATAGATAGATGATAACTAGATATTACATAAATAAATATATAGATAATTAGATATATATAGAGTAGGTCCCATCTGTTAGAAGCCACCTTGTCGCTGGTAGATGGGCAGGACATGTTCTTAATCAAAAATATGCTCAAAGAGTTTTTGCTCTTCATACAGGTGAAACTTGAAAAATTAGAATAGCGTGCAAAGTTCATTTATTTCAGTAATGCAACTTAAAAGGTGAAACTGACATATGAGACTCATTACAGGCAAAGCGAGATATTTCAAGCCTTTATTTGTTATAATTTGGATGATTATGGCTTACAGCTAATGAAACCCCAAAGTCACAATTTTGAGGTCCCCTTTGCTCAGGGGGTACGGATTAGATAGCTGACTAGAGTGCGACACTTTGAGCCTAGAATATTGAACCTTTTCACAAAATTCTAATTTTAAGCTGCATTACTGCAATTCCTTTTAATTTGCATTAGGCCTCATGCACACGACAGTATTTTTTCACGGTCCGCAAAACAGGGTTCCGTTGTTCCGTTATCCGTTTCCGTTTTTGTTTCCGTGTGTCTTCCTTGATTTTTGGAGGATCATCAGACATGAAGTAAAGTGAAAAAAAATCTAAGTCAAGTTTGCCTGGCAAATGATAGGAAAAAAACGGATGCGGATGCGCGGACGCGGATGACAATCTTGTGTGCCTCCGTGTTTTTTCACGGACCCATTGACTTGAATGGGTCCGCGAACCGATGTCCGTGAAAAAAATAGGACAGGTCATATTTTTTTGACGGACTGGAAACACGGATCACGGACACGGATGACAAACGGTGCATTATCCGAGTTTTCAACTGACCCATTGAAAGTCAATGGGTCCGCAGAAAATCACGGAAAACGGAACAACGGACACTGAACACATTAACGGTCGTGTGTATGATGCCTTACTGAAATAATTGGACTTTTGCACCATATTCAAATTTTTCGAGTTTTACCTGTATAGTAAGTATAGCAGCAATGTATTTTACATTTTCATGTATATTTCACCTATGTCTTTGTGCATTAAGTAGAGTGCTGATACTTGAAGTTCTACGCATTGTGTTGCAGCTAAGGTAGCTTGAACCTGTATCCCTTTTTTATATATTTTGGAGGTGCTTGTCGGGGTTACAAGGTAATCTTGCCTGAAGAAGGAGCCTTTGTGCTCGGAAAACTTGCAATATGTTATTTTCTGGTTAGCCTATAAAGGTATCACTGCCATAATACTTGGATTTATTAACACAAAGGTATTCACCATCCCGGGCTTACAGTAATGAGTCTCTGTTAACCTCCTCATCTACTACACCCAATTAGTGCAGATAAAGGAGAAGTAGACAGCTGTCAATTTTGATGATTCAGCACTTTTCCGGCCTGGCTCTGGTTTATGACTCCGGGCTGTGACCATTGTTCCTCTTGTGCTGTGTCATGGAGCATGATGAGGGTTATGGTATCAATGGTGTTAACGTCTAAAGAGTTTATTATTTCTGTTATGGATTACTCTGCAGATATAAAGGTCAGCAGCAGGAATGTTCTCCTGACACACCGCCATTATACAGCCACCCGCGTGGTGCCACCCTGCCAGGACAGAAATGCAGTAGCACCGACTGACACATTCAGAGGAACACTCCTTTAATGCTCTATGTAGAATTTAGATCCTGAGGGTGGGATCCCCGTGTCAGTCTTTGCACCCTCGGGCCAGGCACACATACACTGCCTCTGATTACAAGCATTAGACTGTCAGGAGGGACGTCACTATAGGGGGCTCAGAGGTTGTAGTCTCAGAAGGTCTGAGCCCAAACGTTCCCTCTGCCCCATATGGGGAGACCAGCACCATTAAAGGAGTTGTCTCAAGACTTAAACTCATCCCTGTGAGTTGGGAATAACACCACCAGTAACAAGACTGGGAATCCTGTATCCCCAGTTTGAATGACATGCAGCGTCCCACAGCAAAACATTGGTACACTGCAAAACAGGCGTTAAATGTATTGTTTTGTGTAGTAAATGCATTCTTGTATATATGAATGCACAATGTATTAATAGGCCATATTTGCACCCATCAACCACTAGGTGGAGCTTTTTATCTTCCCTATAGTAAGTTAGCGTCCGGACAGCAGAGAGAGCAGATCCAAAATGTAGTGCTGACACAAAAGCCACCCCTGGACCTACATACCAGCCAAGGCAAGGCCAGGATGAACTTTACCTGGAGAAGCATGCCAGAAGAGAGAGAGAGAGGTGCAGTGTAGAAGCTCTGTAGGCATAAGGAGGGGAGATTTATCAAACTGGTGTAAAGTAGAATTGGCATGGTTGCCCATAGCAACTAACTAGATTCCACATTTCATTTTCCAAAAGAGCTGTGAAAAATTTAAAGGTGGAATCTGATTAGTTGCTATGGGGAACTAAGCCAGTTTCATTTTACACCAGTTTGATAAATCCCTTCCCAAGGTGTCTAAAGATTACCTATCGGCTATACAGCATATTTCTTAAGGAGTTTTCTTCCAGGGCCTGAACATGCACGGGAACAGATTGAACATCTGTGTAAAAGAATATCCACATCCCACAGAGTAAAGTTAAGGAAGCTGTTGAAAAAATGTGCAGAGCATAGTCTGACATTTAAGGTCTGCCCTGAGGTTGCACTGCAGAGAAAGTGTTGTACCCCTTGCCTGGATGCTTATGTCGAAGTCATCTGGAGAAGTGCAGTATAAGGAACATCTTGGCCTCTACCTGTGCAGCCGCATCACCTGTAAGAACTGTGAGTGTGACACCTTCCAGTCCATTCCATGCTGAGAACTATAAATGATGTGCTTCAACGTAATCCTTCAGTAAATTACCACTAACTACTACTACTAAATATTACTCATACTACTATTAATAATGCCTTTACTACTATTATTACTACTATCATTACTAATACTATTATTGCAACTATTACTACTACTAGTTCTACTACTATTACTATTACTACTACCATTACTACTACTACCACTATTACTACTACTACTACTAATACTACTATTATTGATTGCTACTATTTTTACTTCTACTACTTACTAATACTACTACTACCATTACTACTACTACCACTACTACTATTTCTAATACTACTGCTACCACTAATACTACTATTACTACTACCACCACCATTACTACTACTGCTACTATTTTTACTTCTACTACTACTGTTGCTACCACTGCTACTATTACTACTACTACCAATGTTACTATTTCTATTACTACTACCATTATTACCATTACTACTGTTATTACTACTACCACCATTACTACTATTACTACTTCTACCACCATTACTATTATTACCATGATTACTACTACTATTACTACTACTAATGAAATTATTACCTATTATACACATTCTCACAGATGGACTCTTGGTTTCTATTACAGTTCTAAGAATTGGGGAGTCGCTGGCCCTGCCCTGTGTACCCCCAGATCTCTGGGCCTCATTCATCCCTGGATCCACACTGTAGTCGCTGTCCTTGCTGCATACTTTCATACTTTGTGCTAATATCATTATTAATGCTGAATTTTATATAAGAGAGCTGTACATCGGCCAATAACCTGCAGTACATTCTGTCTCCACCGCTATCAGCAGGAGGATTTATTCCTTTATGAGTATAGAAAGTACATTTTCAGGTCAGTATAACTGCATATTCCTCGCCACCGCATGTTATCCTATGGGTCTGAAAGTTATCTATCCCTGCCTTCTGTTCTGCTGAGAAATGTATATTCTGCAGCAAAAATAATGTTGTGTTGCAGATTTTTCAATGGAAAATTGATTCTGCAGTGTAAAACATGCAAATTTTGTTGCGAATTTTTCTGCAGCGTTTTCCGCCGCAGAATCAGTTTTCTATTGAAATGAATAGAGATACTGTATTCTCATACTGGAAATCTACAACAAAATCGGCACCATAAGGGCGTATTTTGTGTCCATTTCCGTTCCGTTTATTTTTGCCGCCCATATGTGGAACCCTTCAATTCAATGGGTCTGCAACAAAACGGAAATTACTCCATGTGCATTCCGTATCCGTATGTCCGTTCTGCAAAAAAATAGAACATGTCCTATTATTGTCCGTTTTGCGGACAAGGACAGGCATTGTTACAATGGATCCGCAAAAAAAAGTCACACAGATGTCATACTTTCTTTTGCAGATATGCGTTTTTGTGGACCCCAAAATACATACAGCCGTGTGCATGAGCCCTAGTACTTCTAACAGCTGTGAAGGGGACACAGTTGTATCCGGACTAAACAATCCTACCTGTGATACATTCTGGATTCAGACTGATGTATTTCATCTGCACTGATACATTGTAGCAAATTATCAGGACAGCAGAGATTTTGGCTACCGATTTGTAACTCAGACAAATCACCTAGGCTGTATAAATATGTGGCAAATTCAATATTAAGAAAAGGTTTATCCAATATAGAAAAAAAAATCTTCCAGAAACAGCGCCACGCCTGTCTTTGGGTTGTGTCTGGTATTGCAGCTCAGGCTCATTGAAGTCAATGCTCCATATAACATGTGGACAGGTTAAAGGGGTTGTCCCATGAAGACAACTTGTCACCTATCCACAGGATAGGGGATAAGTGTCCGATCACTGGGGGTCTGACGGCTGGGGCCCCCGCCGATTATGAGAACGGGAGCCCATTCTCCCCCATTTACATGGAGTAGCATAGCGTTCATACGTGCACACCCCATGTCCATTCAGCTCCATGGCCTAGCGCTTGTACTCGACGACTTAAATGATTCTTGCACGTTTCCTACTCCTTCCATGTACCACTTTCAGAGGTGCCGTAGGCACCTGACTACTTTGCCTGCAGAACCTGTTAGCCTTGTGCTTACCTTGAATGTGGTCGTTCACTTGACAGCTCAACATCCACGATCCGGGCGTTGATGGCGTCATTTCCACTGTAACAAACGTGGCAGGGAACAGGTTGATGACATCGGTTCTGTGTCCCTGGTTGGTGACTGTGTGACCATAGAAGAACGCAGAGTGGATATCCACTTCATTACCCATTCCAAACAAGTGCCAGGACACCGACTCTCCGAGGCACATGTCCACAGCCGGAAGGTTCCCGTAGAGAAAGCCGTTAAGAGCTGGAAATAAATAGACATACATCATGAAAACCCTACGCACGCTGCGGTTTGCTGGCCTTCCTGGGATGCGGAGCAAAACGGATCCATCATGACCCACAATGGAAGTCAATGGGGACGGATCCATTTTATCTTACACAATAGAAAACTGATCCGTCCCCCATTGAATTTCAGTGGAGTTCATGACGGATCTGTCTTGGCGATGTTAGAGATAATACAACCGGATCTGTTCATAACGGATGCAGATGGTTGAATTATCAGTAACGGAAGTGTTTTTGCTGAACACTGCTGGATCCAGCAAAAACGCTAGTGTGAAAGTAGCCCGAGATTCGTTTTTTTTAGACGGAAACAAAAGTACTGCATGCAGGACTTTTTTTTCCTGTCTAAAATACGGAAATGGATGACAACTGATGCAACAGGATCCTTTTTTTTTTTTTTTTTTTTTTTATAGGATCCTGGTTTTTTTCTCGGTCTTCTTCTGACAGATCAGAAGAACGGAAAGCTAAACGGTGATGTGACTGCACCCTTAAGCGATCAGAGGTCCTCCAAAGCAAGAGGCTCCACTGTGGCCAAGATGGGAGGATCTTGTCCAGATGATTATCTTCTTTTTTTTTATTTTAACAATTTCTATCGTTTTATATGCGAATAAACTTCATCGTTGCATATACATATTACACAAGATGTAGTATTAAAGGTAGTTACAAATGAAGAACATAATGAGGCATACTTAACATCAATAAACATAACTTACAATAAAGCAGTAAATAAGGCACTAATCAGAACCTGAAGAGAGAGAATAGTGGTGGTCAGGGGAACTGTCTAAACCTCTTCCAAGGGGCCCATATCGAGAGAAAGGTGGATCTAGTACGTTGCTCCCAATGGGAGATCTCTTCTATCCTGTAAATCTGGTCTACATTATTGGTCCAATGCTCTATGGATGGTACTTCAGGAGAGAGCCAAAAAGTAGGCAAAAGCACTCTAGCAGCATCTAACATTAGGGAATATAGAGAAGCTCTATGAGTACCCACTCCCCTGAGCAGAGGATTATCTTCTAAGGCCTCATGCACACAACTACGCCGTCTTTTGCGGTCACAGATTGAGGATCTGCAAAACACTTTTGCCGCCCATATTAGAAATACTTATTCTTGTCCACAAAACAGACAAGAATAGGACATGTTCAATTTCTTTTTGTAGGGCAACGGAATGGCACAACGGATGCACTTTTGCTGCCCCATTGAAGTGAATGGGTCCGCATCCAAGCCGCATTTTTGCGGAACGGGAGCTGAACCATTAATTTCAATGGGGCTGCAAAAGATGCGGACAGCACACCGTGTGCTGTCCGCATCCGTAGTTCTGTTCCGCGGCCCCCCAAAAAAGATAGAGCCAGTCCTATTCTTGTCTGCAATTGCGGACAAGAATAGGCATTTTCTATCATAGGGCCGGCCATGTGCGGTCCGCAAAATGCAGAACGCACACAGCCAATATCCGTGTTTTGCAGATCCGCAATTTGAGGGCTTCAAAACACTACGGTCGTCTGAATGAGCCCCAGTAGTAAGGTACTGTATATGAAAAATGAGTTCTTGAAACTGAAAAAAAATAATATAAATTTTGTCTTGGTCCTTCAGCCCAAGGTTGTTTCTAATTGTTATGCATGAAACCCCAAAGCCACAAAACACTGATACATTTTGTAACATCTTGGGGACACTTACCGTGCATCTGGTTGCTCTCCTGAAAGTCTTCGTTGTCCACATCTACCGTGTCGGGCTCGGAGCAGTATAGCTGAATATTCTCCTCCAAGTACCAGCTGATATTTTCATCAACCACGTAGAACATCAGCACAAAGTCTTTATCAATGTCCACCCGGTTCAGCGAACTGTCCAACGTTCCTGGAGTATGGTGACACGGCAATAATAATGAGGTTCATGGATTCTTGAATGAAGCCAGATCCCTCAACATGTGCAGAAAATTTGATGATAAATATTAGTTGTTAGATATCTCCAATAGCTTAATAACCATCATTTGACGTATCTAAGCCACTTAGCTCACCGCTATACACATAAGCGAACACATACACAATCCGACTAAGCAAGCCATCACTGTTCCTTACAGATAATGAGGTGAAGAGCTGCATATGCATACAGTGATCACCTCCGCTGTATGGGGATGAGTGATGGCTACAGCCATCGCTCGTCCTCTTACAGATTCATTATTTCTGGGCAGCAGATCGCTGTTTGCACCGCATGATCTGCTGCCCAGAAATGATGATTTAGGTGTCTGCCTTCACACTAGCGGCAGCCTTCTCTCTGCCTACGAAACGTAGTTTTATTCCGGCCGCCTCTAAGCATGTTTGCCGTGCTGCAGCCGGACCTCCGCCCCGCCCACAACAGTTAAGCTACCTGTTGCCCGCGCTTGGCAGCAGGAGGGAATAAGAGAGCCCGGCGCCCGCGGGTAGGGGCAGCAGCGCCGGCATGGACCGCTGGGCTAACAGGTGTGTTCATTCTGCTATAGCTCTCTCCCTATCACAGCTCAGAAGGCAGTTGAAGGAGGAAACTGAGCATGTGCGGCCATCTCTATGAGCCGGACAAATAAATAAGAAAAAAACAAACAGCAGGTGGCGCTGTACAGATACATATTATTGAATACCTCGGCGGCTATGCTACATTTTTAATTACATTGAATTACAAAAGTATTACAGATCCAGGTGCTGGTTTAAAAACTGGAGAATATTTTTTGTGGGACATCCCCTTTAAGCTGATCAGAGAGTTTCCCACTGCTAGAACCCCCAGCAATCAGCTGACATCTGTGTAATCATGTGTAAGGGGTTTTTTGGAGACATAAAGAAGCTGTTTGCAGAATACGTATTCATTTGATATCTGAAGTGTATGGCTTAAAGGTGGCCATGTACATTAGACAGAAGTGGTTGAAGATTGGACTGCAGTTGAACAAACGATCATCGGGAGACAGAGACATAAACATTATAATCCGGATTGGCCTTCACCTTGGAACTGGGCGATAGATGAAAGACCTTTCCGGGAAAAAATTTTAATGAAAGATCTTTTGCCCGACAAAAATTTCAAACACAACTAACTTCTTTACAGACGATGAGGAACTGTCACTGGTCACCTAGAACAATTGTTTCGGTAGAAATCTTCCATTTTGTTTAACTTTAGACTAATGTGTATGGGCACCTTAAGATATCCAATGATGAAGCAAAGATGGTCCTTCCACTGTCATTCAGTGAGTGACGTAAAAACTGTGAGGCGCTGCTATTATGCATTCGGTGAAAGTAAACGCCTCACTTGTAATGACAGAACACATTTCCCACCATATACAGTATAGGCTCCATAATATGTACCTTTCTTACAAGTCAGCAGGGCCCCTATCAATCCACTTGCTATATCTCTAGGAGCATCAATATGGGAGTGATAGATCCAGGTCAGACAGTTGGGGTCTTCAGGGGTTGGTGCATATTCCTGTTTGACAATCCAAGTATAGGTGTGATGTCCACCAGGAGGAACTGCGTCATCCCGTTTGTCAGATTTGCTGGTTCCATCTGGGTAAAGAGCTCCTATAATATGGAATACATAACCAATTTATTCAAAATTACACAGTATGGTCTAAAAGACATCTGTCCAACAAGTCATACAATCATCAGCAAGCAGTGATGGGTTTATCCTTGCTGATCCAGAAGGCAACAAACCGTACATAATATGAACCAATTTACCATAAAGAGAAAACATCATTGCTATCCCCACATGTTGATCATTTATATGAAGTTGGGGCAGTAGGAACTTTCTTTAGGTAAAGCTTCCTGATATATCAGTTTATTGCAGTTATATACAAATATACTCCTATTACTGCAATAGTGGAATCACTTTCTTTGATGATTCTGAAAATAGAGGGGAACCGCCATGGGGGAAATATATACCCCAAAATCAAATTCTCAATAGTTGCCATTCATCTTGCCATCAGCCTAGTACTCAGCCCCTCTGCTTTGTTAGAACGCTAAGCATGCCCCTGTATTTGGCTGCTGGGCATGAGATTTATACCACGGTGGGACATATGTATACCCCATGGCTATCCTCTTCTATTTCCTGCATCATACACAAGTTCACAATTTAGGAAGATGCTAATGGAATGGACAGGAGAGAGGAGAGTGCCTTTCAGACCAGCACACAAAGGTAGATGTCTTAAAGTGTAACCGTCATGTTTTCATCAAAAAATCCATTTTAGCATATGTTACTGCTGCAGCAGCATTATGCATAAAGCAATCTTTAGTTTCTTCACATACCACTGTTTTCCTTAAGTTTTTTCCCTTAGTTACGGCTGTTTAAACATTTACGATATGAGGACCTTCTCAAGATGGCTCCTCTGCCAGTTCTCTGAGGCCAAAACTGCTTTCCCTCACTTCCCATACATACTTGCTGTAGCCAGCAGCTCCCTGCCAGCCAATCAGATTGGATTACTGAGAGACACGCCTCCTCACTCTGAAGCCTAATGCAGGCATGCAGTGTGAAGGACCGCCCCTCCGTCTTCCTAGCCGGAGACAGATGAGCCATAGCAACGGTCTTTTAAGGGAGCAGTGGAAAGGGACAGAGGACATTAATGAAAGCTGTTATTATAAGGTAATTACAGATCTTTTGACAATCATTGACAGACTAACTCAGGTATACATGCCCAGCTCTAATAAACTAGCAAATAAAATAAAAAATGACAGTTACACTTTAAGAAGATGAACCATCAGTGGATGGCTGCTCTACCTCTGGAGCCATCAACGTACAGTACAGAGGTCAGAAATGCGGCAGACCACATTTTGGAAAATATGTATATTATCAAGTGCTTCCAATAATATCCCCAGTACATGGCCCAGTCCTTGTTTAATCATTGTATATTTCTCAGGACCTTCACTGGAACAGTGGAACAATCTAAAATGGCACAATGGGAAACAAACATATTTACCTTCTGAATCTTTTTTGTAGAAAACCCCATGTGGATGTAGAGTATATGATCGTGAAGCAAAATTCTTCAGGTGTACAATGATGGTGTCTTCAACCTCTGCCTTGATAACTGGGCCGAGAAATCCTAGCCAGGCAGGTTTACTGACCTCCTGAGTGTACTGGGCACCAGTAAACTGTTTGTAGATGGCCTTCTTGTAGACACGTCCTATTCTGTTTTTTCCCGTTTCCAGAAATACTGATGCATGTCTGGTAAAAAAAATTACATATATATATACAAATATAATAAGCTTAAAATGGCAAATTGTAACACATAATAAAATTTAAAAAAAACACATAATTTAGAATATGATTGAAATAATTTACTAGAAAATGTAGTGATCATGATGCATGCGCTAACTACATAGTAAGTTACTGGCCAGATAACTAGTTAATGGGGTAGTTCTCCTTTGTTTAAAGGGGTTGTCCACTTTGCGCAATCTCATTTTTGTTGGATCAAAATAAGCCGATAAGATAACAGGGTGTCCTGTGGCTGGAATCTGTGGAAGAAACTAGCAATCCATCTTCCTACATTGCCACCACAGGGAAAATTACACATTACACTGTACCTATTATAATGAACATATTGTGCCATATTTATCAATAGAATACGCCACTTTTTTTCGCAGTTGCTACTTGTTTTAACAGCGCTTGTGCCATTTCTCCGCGGGGAGATGACGAGGGCAGGTAGGGGGTGCACCAGCGGCCCCAGCACATTTATCATCTTTTATGCCAGTTTTCTGGTGTAGAAGAACGCTGAAATCTATGCCAGCCACGGACTTGTGGATGCTTAACCTAATTTATCACAAGGCGTATGCCTCGTCATAACTATATTTAGCATCTGCCCCATTGAGGATTTGAAAATGAGAAGTCATTGTAGATCCACTACACAGTCCAGCATCAGAGCTTGTGATCAGCTGGTTGATGATCCTTCCTGGGGATGGGCCAACACTTAATAAAAGCTGGACAACCCCTTTAACGTAGACCTGGGGATGGACCAATAAAAGCTGGGCCACGGTAGAATACCCTAATAACATAAATAAAAATAAACCAGACCCTTTAGGAGGCCAGAGGAAGCGCATACAAGCGCGAAACGGCTGTTGACGATCTTTTACATGTGCATTTTATGTTGTCTGTCCCACTGACCCATTTTTTAACAATGGAAGAATAAAGAAAGTTTTTTACATCCGAAGGTTAGTGCCATAATTTTCTTCTTCTTGTGCACTGGATTCTTAAACCAGACCCTTTACCTACTAACATATCACAAAGTTGTGTCAAAAGATAACATTGATGGGGATGTTAGAGAGCTAGGACTATCCCTACTCATTCCTAGAATGAAGAGCTACAAGGGCTACAACTCCTAGCAAAAGTCAAATGTTTTAGACTCTTGAACCTTCCATTCAGTGCCAATGAAATAGATGACATTTTCAAAAATATGACTATGGGAGCAGGGACTGATCCTATAGTCCTGTGTTACTCCCTTCCACCAGTCCTCTACGTTACCCTTATGTATACTTAGTAGTTTAGCGTGCAAAGGGGGTTTGCTGTCAAGAAGTACTGTATGACTGCATGATCAGACAACACAGGGTTTGTGTGTAGTCTGTAACCATGGAGACACATAGATCTACACAAAACATCTGGATATTTTTTAATTAAGAATATTTGCTAAATTGTTTTGGTTTTCATTTTTCATACATTAAAAAAATAAAAGAAAGGTTGCAAAAATGTACACAGTTGTTAAAATGTCCTAGATCTTCAGATCTCCATAATCTTTATCCCGAAGGCTTCTGTCTATTCATTGTGCCTGCGAATACCATTGTTTCAGTTGAATTCATTAATTCTGCTCGAAGGCGTGTGGCTAAATAAAGTCATGTTTTTCCTATTTTTTTTGTTTCTTGTTCTGCATTGATTACCCTGTTCCAGGAATAGCGCTGTGTACAATACTCTAGTGTTTGACAGCAATTTATTCTGAGGCCTTGAACAGTGGGAAAAAAAGATAGAGAGGGAGGTTTTAAAGGGACAGTACAATTGTATCTCTATAGTGACTCAGCATTTGCCTAACGAAGCTCAAGGCGGAAGCAATCAGACGAATTCCATACCAAGAATAATTCCTTCAGTATTGACTGGAAAATAAATAATTTCTTTTATTTTCTCCTTTTTTATAGAGAGTAGAATTTCCAAGTGGATTGTTGTCCAGAACTTAAATTATTTCCCAATTATACGGAATTTCCTGACTTGTTATGTATATGACATATCACATTTTCATAAGGTGCTATTTAGGATTTAATGAACACTACTACAGGATAGGTGATAAGTGTCTGATTGGGGGTGTTCAGATCACCGGGATCGCAACCGATCATGAGAATACGGTTTTGTGCCGCCTCATTTCTATGGGGTTGCCGAAAATAGCCAAGCACTGGCTCGGCTATTTCAGTCGGCCCCATAGAAATGAATGGGAATGGTGGCCGTGCAAGCACGGTGTGCTCCCATTCACCACTATGGGGAGAGTGCTTGGCGGTGGCCGGTCCTCTGGCCACCTCTTTCCCTGCTCCGTTTCTAGTGTAGGTGCGGGTCCCAGAGGTGGGACCAGCACCTATCAGACAATAGGGGCATATCCTAGTGATATGCCCCCATTGTCTCAGATGGGAAAACCCCTTTAAGTTATAAAAAATATAACTAAAGCAAATGATTCTTCTTATAATTTTTGGGCTGGTGAAGGGGTTTATGGTGGCCTTGCTTCAGAAAACTGCTCTCATGTACAAAGTAAATAGGTCCAAAATTCTGTATAGAAGTCAGTTATTTTCTGATCTATCTATCTATCTATATATATATATATATATATATATATATATATATATATTAAAAGAAGGACGTATATACAGTTGCAAGAAAAAGTATGTGAACCCTTTGGAATGATATGGATTTCTGCACAAATTGGTCATAAAATGTGATCTGATCTTCATCTAAGTCACAACAATAGACAATCACAGTCTGCTTAACCTAATAGCACACAAAGAATTAAATGTCACCATGTTTTTATTGAACACACCCTGTAAACATTCACAGTGCAGGTGGAAAAAGTATGTGAACCCTTGGATTTAATAACTGGTTGAACCTCCTTTGGCAGCAATAACTTCAACCAAACGTTTCCTGTAGGTGCAGATCAGACGCGCACAACGGTCAGGAGTAATTCTTGACCATTCCTCTTTACAGAACTGTTTCAGTTCAGCAATGTTCTTGGGATGTCTGGTGTGAATCGCTTTCTTGAGGTCATGCCACAGCATCTCAATCGGGTTGAGGTCAGGACAGAATAATATTTACAGTTGGTCACTGGGACCATTAATTGTCTCTGGGTTGACACATGTTGTAAAGGTGTTTAAAATTTAACATTTATTTGTTTATCCTTAAAATAATACACCAATATAAACTACACACTTTTAAAATTTATCAGCTGCGTCTGCCCTCTAAATAGTAATAGTCCTGATTATATCCGTGGACTCACTGGAGATCAGGACAGATGGCCTTAAGTTCTCCTACAAAATGTCTTGATAAACTTGGGAATTCATTTTTCCTTCGATGATAGCAATCCGTCCAGGCCCTGACGCAGCAAAGCAGCCCCAAACCATGATGCCCCCACCACCATACTTCACAGTTGGGATGAGGCTTTGATGTTGGTGTGCTGTGCCTCTTTTTCTCCACACAGTGTTGTGTGTTTCTTCCAAACAACACAACTTTGGTTTCATCTGTCCACAGAATATTTTGCCAGTACTGCTGTGGAACATCCAGCTGCTCTTGTGCAAACTGCAAACGTGGAGCAATGTTTTTTTTTGGGACAGCAGTGGCTTCCTCTGCGGTATCCTCCCATGAAATCCATTCTTGCTTAGTGTTTTACGTATCGTAGATTCGCTAACAGGGATGTTAGCATATGCCAGAGACTTTTGTAAGTCTTTAGCTGACACTCTAGGATTCTTCTTCACCTCATTGAGCAGTCTGCGCTGTGCTCTTGCAGTCATCTTTACAGGACGGCCACTCCTAGGGAGAGTAGCAGCAGTGCCGAACTGTCTCCATTTATAGACAATTTGTCTTACCGTGGACTGATGAACAGCAAGGCTTTTGGAGATACTTTTATAACCCTTTCCAGCTTTATGCAAGTCAACAATTCTTAATCGTAGGTCTTCTGAGAGCTCTTTTGTGCGAGGCATCATTCACATCAGGCAATGCTTCTTGTGAAAAGCAAACCCAGAACTGGTGTGTGTTTTTTTATAGGGCAGGGCAGCTGTAACCAACACCTCCAATCTCATCTCATTGACTGGATTCCAGTTGGGTGACACCTCACTCCAATTAGCTCTTGGAGATGTCATTAGTCTAGGGGTTCACATACTTTTTCCACCTGCACTGTGAATGTTTACATGGTGTGTTCAATAAAAACATGGTAACGTTTAATTCTTTGTGTGTTATTAGTTTAAGCAGACTGTGATTGTCTATTGTTGTGACTTAGATGAAGATCAGATCACATTTTATGACCAATTTGTGCAGAAATCCATATCATTCCAAAGGGTCCACATACTTTTTATTGCAACGGTATATATGTTCTGTGATCACTCAAAAACCATAGATTTCAACGAAACTTGGTATACACATCCCTTGCTACCTGGAAATATATCTTGTGGGGGTCTCCGCTCTCTAGGACGTAACGTTCCTGAGATATTCCCAAAAATGACCTGCATTAGCCAATACAAGCCTGCAAGTCTTTCTCTTCATATCCCAACTGCCATACATACGGTCACATGTCCCTTATCAGCCAATAGAAGCTCGCAGGCCCTTAGTCTCCACATACACACAGTTTTACTCCAGGTTTCCATAACAACCCAGCCATTTTTATTCACTGCTGTAGGTCAGCTTTAGGCTAGGGCTACACGACGACATGTGTCACACGACACATAGGGCACAACTACACTGCTACATGTGTCGCGCCACATAGATGTCGCACCAATGTCGCGCAACAATTTTTATAATGATAGGCTATGGTGTTGCACTGCGACATGTGACATGCTGCGACTGCGACAGTCACAGAAAAATCCATCTTGGATGTATTTTTTGCAACTGTGGTGTCGCAGTCGCAGCATGTCACATGTCGCAGTGCAACACCATAGCCTATCATTATAAAAATTGTTGAGACAAAATGTTGCGTGATACATGTCGTCATGTAGCTCTAGCATTAAAGGGGCAGGAGGCTGTGGAGGTCACTGTTAAAGGGGCGGGCACTGTGGAGGTCACTGTTAAAGAGGCGTTCACTGTGGATGTTACTGTTAAGGGGGCAGACACTGTGGAGGTCACTGTTAAGGGGGCAGGGGCCACTATTAAAGGGGCAACTGCTGTGGAGGTCACTGTTAAAGGGGTTGTCCAAGTTATATTTATTGATGACCTATCCTCAGGATAGGTCATCAATATCAGATCGGCGGGGGTCCGACACCCGGCACCCCCTCTGATCAGCTGTTTGAAGAGAAGGCGTGCACGGTGTCAGCGCTGCCTCCTCTTCACTGTTTACCTTCTAGCCGTTGCATCTGCAGTGGTGAGCAGGTGTAATTACACCCAAGCCTTCCTATTGAAATGAATGGGACGGCTTGAGTGTAATTACACCTGCTCACCACTGCAGATGCAACGGCTAGAAGGTAAACAGTGAAGAGGAGGCAGCGCTGACACCGCGCACGCCTTCTCTTCAAACAGCTGATCGGCGGCCGTGCCGGATGTCGGACCCCTCCGATCTGATATTGATGACCTATCCTGAGGATAGATCATCAATAATTACAACTTGGACAACCCCTTTAAGGCAGCAGGGTGTTGTGGAAATCACTGTTAAAGCAGCAGGGTACTGTGTGGTCACTGTTAAGGCAGCAGGGTGCTGTGTAGGTGACTGTTAAGGCAACAGGGTACTGTGTAGGTCACTGTTAGAGGGGCAGACACTGAGGAGGTCACTGTCAAGGGAGTGGGGTGCTGTGAAATTCACTGTTAAAGTGCCGGGCTGCTGTGAAGGTCAAAGTTAAGAGGATGGGCTTCTGTAGAGGTCTTATTTTAAAGTGGTGGGACACTGTGGGGGGGGGGGGGTCAGTGTTAAGGGGTGGGGGACTGTGGAGTTCACTGTCAAAGGGCTGGGGTACTGTAGAGGTCACTGTTATGGAGGATACTGTCCATATCTTTTAACGACACACAAACATTAAATGAAATAGATTAAATATACCGGCGCGAAGCCGGGTCCTTCTGCTAGTTACATAATAAAAATATGTCTATGTGCAGCCACCAATAGAGGGAGCTCACTGCATAGGCATTTCTACAGCTCTTATTCATCTCAGTGCAGCAAGCTCCCCCTAGTGGCTGCAGGCTTAAAATAGATCTTTACAAGTGTTAACAACCCCCCTTCCCCAACCCCAAGTGCAGCCCTGGTCCCTCTAATGTTTGAAGACTTTCTTAAAGGGGTTACCCCATGATTCTTGTAAAAAAATAAAAATCATATAGTACATGACACTCTCATTCAGCCCTGCACCTCACATGAATCCAGAGATCTCCCCATTCATTGCTCCAATTGTTTTACCAGATTTATTTCAAGCTGGCAGCTTAGGGGGCTTACACTTTCTCAGGGCAGGGCATGTCCTTTCTGCTGGCGCTAGTGAAAGCTGAAAGATGGAACTAAGCATGTGCTTCCATCTCTGTCAGCAGGACAAAGAAATTGAAGGAAGAGCAAACAGCAGGTGGCGCTATACAGATTTCAGTGAATAACTCAGTGGCTATACTCAATTTTTAATTACACCCAATTACAAAAGTAATCAGATCCAGGTGCTTGTTTGAAAAATGTAGAATATGTTTCACGGGACAACTTTTTTAAGAAAGGCAATGTCACCTTTTACTACACTTATTCCCTTAACATTTTCTGGTGACCTCTGATCCATGACATTCCCAAGCATCTTGATGACACTGTACAATCAATAATAATAACGGCAATCAAAGGTAACACAGTACTCCACGCTTGTGCTGAGCTGACACCACTCATGCTAAGTACATTAAAGATCACCTTGAAATGTCCATAATATCTTCCCATTAAAAACATAAAGATATGAAATGATCACATTCATTGTGGCTCTGAGCGAATTGTTCAAAGCAAATCTGTCCTCAGGACAGACCCCATTAAATTAGGCATTTATAGGATTGTATTATATAAATGGTAATAGACCATATGCACATTACAGAGCGTATCCCCTTCATGGGACTCCATGACATACATGTGGACAATGTCCTGGAGATACAGTGTAACCATGAGATTCATCCAAAACGTGTTAGTTCATCATGTTCTGTACATTTTTAAAGGACTAAATAAAGATTTGGAGACTTGGAGAGTTTGAGTTCATCATTTTTTTCAATATATTTAGTATCTGGTCTGGGATCTGTATTATTTAGTGTCTGGTCTGGGATCTGTATTATTTAGTGTCTGGTCTGGGATCTGTATTATTTAGTGTCTGGTCTGGGATCTGTATTATTTAGTATCTGGTCTAGGATCTGTATTATTTAGTGTCTGGTCTGGGATCTGTATTATTTAGTGTCTGGTCTGGGATCTGTATTATTTAGTATCTGGTCTGGGATCTGTATTATTTAGTATCTGGTCTGGGATCTGTATTATTTAGTGTCTGGTCTGGGATCTGTATTATTTAGTATCTGGTCTGGGATCTGTATTATTTAGTATCTGGTCTAGGATCTGTATTAATTAGTATCTGGTTTGGGATCTGTATTATTTAGTGTCTGGTCTGGGATCTGTATTATTTAGTGTCTGGTCTGGGATCTGTATTATTTAGTGTCTGGTCTGGGATCTGTATTATTTAGTGTCTGGTCTGGGATCTGTATTATTTAGTGTCTGGTCTGGGATCTGTATTATTTAGTGTCTGGTCTGGGATCTGTATTATTTAGTATCTGGTCTGGGATCTGTATTATTTAGTGTCTGGTCTGGGATCTGTATTATTTAGTGTCTGGTCTGGGATCTGTATTATTTAGTGTCTGGTCTGGGATCTGTATTATTTAGTGTCTGGTCTGGGATCTGTATTATTTAGTGTCTGGTCTGGGATCTGTATTATTTAGTATCTGGTCTAGGATCTGTATTATTTAGTGTCTGGTCTGGGATCTGTATTATTTAGTGTCTGGTCTGGGATCTGTATTATTTAGTATCTGGTCTGGGATCTGTATTATTTAGTATCTGGTCTGGGATCTGTATTATTTAGTGTCTGGTCTGGGATCTGTATTATTTAGTATCTGGTCTGGGATCTGTATTATTTAGTATCTGGTCTGGGATCTGTATTAATTAGTATCTGGTCTGGGATCTGTATTATTTAGTGTCTGGTCTAGGATCTGTATTATTTAGTGTCTGGTCTGGGATCTGTATTATTTAGTGTCTGGTCTGGGATCTGTATTATTTAGTGTCTGGTCTGGGATCTGTATTATTTAGTGTCTGGTCTGGGATCTGTATTATTTAGTGTCTGGTCTGGGATCTGTATTATTTAGTATCTGGTCTGGGATCTGTATTATTTAGTGTCTGGTCTGGGATCTGTATTATTTAGTGTCTGGTCTGGGATCTGCATTATTTAGTATCTGGTCTGGGATCTGTATTATTTAGTGTCTGGTCTGGGATCTGTATTATTTAGTGTTTGGTCTGGGATCTGTATTATTTAGTATCTGGTCTAGGATCTGTATTATTTAGTGTCTGGTCTAGGATCTGTATTATTTAGTGTCTGGTCTGGGATCTGTATTATTTAGTATCTGGTCTGGGATCTGTATTATTTAGTGTCTGGTCTGGGATCTGTATTATTTAGTGTCTGGTCTGGGATCTGTATTATTTAGTATCTGGTCTGGGATCTGTATTATTTAGTGTCTGGTCTGGGATCTGTATTATTTAGTGTCTGGTCTGGGATCTGTATTATTTAGTGCCTGATCTGGGATTTGTATGATTTAGTATCTGGTCTAGGATCTGCATTATTTAGTATCTGGTCTGGGATCTGTATTATTTAGTGTCTGGTCTGGGATCTGTATTATTTAGTGTCTGGTCTGGGATCTGTATTATTTAGTGCCTGATCTGGGATTTGTATGATTTAGTATCTGGTCTAGGATCTGCATTATTTAGTATCTGGTCTGGGATCTGTATTATTTAGTGTCTGGTCTGGGATCTGTATTATTTAGTGTCTGCTCTGGGATCTGTATTATTTAGTGTCTGCTCTGGGATCTGTATTATTTAGTATCTGGTCTGGGATCTGTATTATTTAGTATCTGGTCTGGGATCTGTATTATTTAGTGTCTGGTCTGGGATCTGTATTACTTAGTGTCTGGTCTGGGATCTGTATTATTTAGTGTCTGGTCTGGGATCTGTATTATTTAGTGTCTGGTCTGGGATCTGTATTATTTAGTGTCTGGTCTGGGATCTGTATTATTTAGTGTCTGGTCTGGGATCTGTATTATTTAGTGTCTGGTCTGGGATCTGTATTATTTAGTGTCTGGTCTGGGATCTGTATTATTTAGTGTCTGGTCTGGGATCTGTATTATTTAGTGTCTGGTCTGGGATCTGTATTATTTAGTGTCTGGTCTGGGATCTGTATTATTTAGTATCTGGTCTGGGATCTGTATTATTTAGTGTCTGGTCTGGGATCTGTATTATTTAGTGTCTGGTCTGGGATCTGTATTATTTAGTATCTGGTCTGGGATCTGTATTATTTAGTGTCTGGTCTGGGATCTGTATTATTTAGTGTCTGGTCTGGGATCTGTATTATTTAGTGCCTGATCTGGGATTTGTATGATTTAGTATCTGGTCTAGGATCTGTATTATTTAGTGTCTGGTCTGGGATCTGTATTATTTAGTGTCTGGTCTGGGATCTGTATTATTTAGTATCTGGTCTGGGATCTGTATTATTTAGTGTCTGGGATCTGTATTATGTAGTGTCTGGTCTGGGATCTGTATTATTTAGTGTCTGGTCTGGGATCTGTATTATTTAGTGTCTGGTCTGGGATCTGTATTATTTAGTATCTGGTCTGGGATCTGTATTATTTAGTGTCTGGTCTGGGATCTGTATTATTTAGTGTCTGGTCTGGGATCTGTATTATTTAGTATCTGGTCTGGGATCTGTATTATTTAGTGTCTGGTCTGGGATCTGTAATTATTTAGTGCCTGATCTGGGATTTGCATTCCCCTGTCCCTGTGCTACTGGCAATTCTGGATGCACATTACATTGAGCACTTCCAAACATACAGGAGAATACAACAATATATGCCAATTGTATCCAGTGACGTCCCTTCTAATTTAGTTGTTCTCTTTCCTCACCTTCTCCATTGGGAGCAGACCGCCATGATGACATCTTTCAGCCATGTTTCATGTCTGCCGGGTTTGCCACACAGACACCTTAGATTCCTCACTTTTGCATCATCCCATTCTCCAGGGGCCCAAACAGTGTTATCGTGCTGCTACCCCCAGTACTGTGCCAGCTGAGCTCCCTAAAGCCCCCAAATATTATACTGAAGAAATAACAGTACCATACAGATAGCTCCCCACATACTACTATGGCTCCCAAAAGCTCCACCAATTATAATTCTCTCCCAGAGTGCCCTCCTTACTCATAGTGCCTCCTACCGTGACAATGATCCCTGAGATTGCCCCTGTTAGTAGTACCCACTATATTGTGCCCAATAATAATAATGGCGCCCACTATTACAGCAAGCCCAGAGGAGGGGAGAGGAGTGGTTGTAGCAATAATAGAGGTAGTAGTTACACACTCTGGCACCCCCCTGTGCCATGCAGCTATGGGAATAGTTCACTTTTCCTTCCCTTTGGGGCAACCTTGGTTCTGGGTTTCTTCTGCCTGATGTTAAGTGGGGGGCCCTTGGTGGAGATGGATTGTCAGGGGCAAGAAAGGGTCCCCTGAAGCGTGAAAGCAACGATAAGGCAGATTTAATAGTAGAACAGTGTTTTTATCTGCAATGGAAATTTAAACACATCAGTTACAGCTCAGACTTAGCATGGACAGGCAGATCTTCCACAATTTTCTAATTTCTCAGATCTTACAAAGCCCCCAATAGTAATAAGGCTCCCTAAAGTGCTCCCAGTAGTAATAAGGCCATTCCAAGTGTAGAGGTCCCAGTAGTTATAATGTCCCCAGTAGTTATACTGCCTCCTGTATTGTAGTCTTGGAAGCAGGTGACAAGTATCTTCCAGCCAGAGGCCTAAGCTGCAGGCTCCTGTTCTGCCTTTTAGGCTTCAGGCCTAGCGGTTTGTGGCCTATGAGAGTGAACACCGGGGCCAGGAGTCATCACTTTTCAGCTGCCTTGATGTTCTGAGGGCAGGCATACAGTTGCATATGCCCAAGCCCCTGATGTTTTGGCCTAGCGATGTCCAAGGAGTGGGCAGCGCACACTGGCACTGGCCTATCTGGAATTTGCCAGCATTGCCAGATGGCCAGTCTGGCACTGGTAGGGGCTCAAATTATATGGTGTGTCTTTTGTGTTCAGGGTTTGTTCTAGTCTGTGTCTGTATTTGTTTAGACACAATTGTAGAGAAATTTAATACAAGGCACTTACTAATATATTGTGAATGTCCATATTGCCTCCTTTGCTGGCTGGATTCATCTTTTTTCACATTATATTCTGCTTATTTCCATGGTTACGACCACCATCTCCATCCATGGAGGTCGTTCTTGCACACTATAGGAACAAACGCTGGCCTATGTGCGCTCCCACAGTCCCGGCCACCAGAGAGTCCAGTGCCTTTTCCTATAGTTTGCAATGACAACCACCGCTGCTGGATTGCAGGGTGGCCGTAACCATGGAAACAAGCAGTGTATAATATTATGGGAAATGAATCCAGCCAGCAAAGGATGCAATATGGACAATCACAATACATTAGTAAGTGCCTTGTATTAACTTTCTCTATATAATAAATGCTATTTTCTGAAGTGACACAACCCTATTAAGGGTATGTCTCTATATTCACATGGTTTGGTTTGCATTTGTTTAGGGGTCTCTTATGAAATCTGTATTTGGTTAGGGGGTCTGGTCTGTCTTTATGTTAGTTTACATGGTTCGGTCTGTATTTGTTTAAGGGTCTCTTATGGGGTCTGTATTTATTTTTTGGGTCTGGTCTGTCTCTGGACTAGTTTACATGGTTTGGTCTAAGTTTAAAGGGGTTCTCCGGGAATTAAGACATTGAAAATACTTAAATATTACTATTAGAAATATATTCCCAAATGCCTTTCATTATCTATAATGGCTTGTTTTGTCTAGAGAGCAATCATCAGGAGAAATAAAATGTCCGCCTTCCTATTAGTACACACAAAACCTGTCCTAATCGCAGCAGGACAAGTTACTTTACAACACTGAGCCAAAGAGCTGCCTCATCCTCCTCTCTGCTTTGCTTGTCAGACATTATGATCCTGAATACAGCTGATAAGATCTTCAGCTGAATCTCTGCAGAAATGGAGTTCATGAGAAGACATGAAGTACAGAGAGGATGGACAGGACAGGCTGTTGTAATGGTGACTGCATACAAGTGCTACAGCTCATTACACCCAACCTCCTCTGATGAACTCCATTTCTACAGAGATTCAGCTGAAGATCTTATCAACTGTATTCAGGATCATAATCCCTGACAAGCAGAGAGGAGGATGAGGGAGCTCTTTGGCTCAGTGTTGTGAAGTAACTTGTCCTGCTGTGTGATTAGGACAGGTTTTGTGTGTACTAATAGGATGGCGGCCATTTTATTTCTCCTAATCATTGCTCCCTAGACAAAATGAGCCATTATAACTAATGAAAGGTGCTTGAGAATATATTTATAAAAAAGTAATATTCAAGTATTTTCATTTTCTTAATTCTTGGATAACCCCTTTAATGTCTGTTATTGGGTTTCTATTTGTTTAGGGGTCTTTTATGGGGTCTGTATTTTTTTAGAGAGTCTGGTCTGTCTCTATTAGTTTACATGGTTTTTCTATGTTAGCTTAGATGGTTTTGAATGTGTTTGTTTAGGCGTCTCGTATGGTGTCTGTATTTGATTTGGGAGTTTGGTGTCTGTCTCTATATTAGTTTACATGATTTGGTCTGTGTTTGTTTAGGGGTTTGTTATGGGTTCTGTTTTTGTTTTAGGCGTCTGGTTTGTCTTTGTTAGTTGACATGGTTTGGTCTGTGTTTGCATAGGGGTTTGTTTTGGTGTCTGTATTAGTTTTGGGGGTCTGGTCTGTCTCTATATTAGTTTCCATGGTTTGGCATTTGTTTGTTTAGGGGTATCCTATGGGGTCTGCATTTGTTTGGGGGGGGTCTGGTCTGTCTCTATATTACAAACCGGATTCCAAAAAAGTTGGGACACTAAACAAATTGTGAATAAAAACTGAATGCAATGATGTGGAGATGGCAAATGTCAATATTTTATTTGTAATAGAACGTAGATGACAGATCAAGCGTTTAATCCGAGTAAATGTATCATTTTAAAGGAAAAATACGTTGATTCAAATTTTCACGGTGTCAACAAATCCCCAAAAAGTTGGGACAAGTAGCAATAAGAGTCTGGAAAAAGTAAATTTGAGCATAACGAAGAGCTGGAAGACCAATTAACACTAATTAGGTCAATTGGCAACATGATTGGGTATAAAAAGAGCTTCTCAGAGTGGCAGTGTCTCTCAGAAGCCAAGATGGGTAGAGGATCACCAATTCCCACAATGTTGCGCAGAAAGATAGTGGAGCAATATCAGAAAGGTGTTACCCAGCGAAAAATTGCAAAGACTTTGCATCTATCATCATCAACTGTGCATAACATCATCCGAAGATTCAGAGAATCTGGAACAATCTCTGTGCGTAAGGGTCAAGGCCGTAAAACCATACTGGATGCCCGTGATCTCCGGGCCCTTAAACGACACTGCACCACAAACAGGAATGCTACTGTAAAGGAAATCACAGAATGGGCTCAGGAATACTTCCAGAAACCATTGTCAGTGAACACAATCCACCGTGCCATCCGCCGTTACCAGCTGAATCTCTACAGTGCAAAGAAGAAGCCATTTCTAAGCAAGATCCACAAGCTCAGGCGTTTTCACTGGGCCAGGGATCATTTAAAATGGAGTGTGGCAAAATGGAAGACTGTTCTGTGGTCAGACGAGTCACGATTCAAAGTTCTTTTTGGAAATCTGGGACACCATGTCATCCGGACCAAAGAGGACAAGGACAACCCAAGTTGTTATCAACGCTCAGTTCAGAAGCCTGCATCTCTGATGTTATGGGGTTGCATGAGTGCGTGTGGCATGGGCAGCTTGCATGTCTGGAAAGGCACCATCAATGCAGAAAAATATATTCAGGTTCTAGAACAACATATGCTCCCATCCAGACGTCATCTCTTTCAGGGAAGACCCTGCATTTTTCAACAAGATAATGCCAGACCACATTCTGCATCAATCACAACATCATGGCTGCGTAGGAGAAGGATCCGGGTACTGAAATGGCCAGTCTGCAGTCCAGATCTTTCACCTATAGAGAACATTTGGCGCATCATAAAGAGGAAGGTGCAACAAAGAAGGCCCAAGACGATTGAACAGTTAGAGGCCTGTATTAGACAAGAATGGGAGAGCATTCCTATTTCTAAACTTGAGAAACTGGTCTCCTCGGTCCCCAGACGTCTGTTGAGTGTTGTAAGAAGAAGGGGAGATGCCACACAGTGGTCAAAATGGCCTTGTCCCAACTTTTTGGGGATTTGTTGACACCATGAAATTCTGATTCAACATATTTTTCCCTTAAAATGGTACATTTTCTCAGTTTAAACTTTTGTTCCGTGATTTATGTTCTATTCTGAATAAAATATTAGAAGTTGGCACCTCCACATCATTGCAATCAGTTTTTATTCACGATTTGTATAGTGTCCCAACTTTTTTGGAATCCGGTTTGTAATTTACATGATTTGGTCTGTGTTTGTTTAGGGGTTTTTATGGGTTCTGTATTTGTTTTGGGGGTCTGGTTTGTCTCTGTTAGTTGATATGGTTTGGTCTGTGTTTGTTTAGGGGTTTGTTTTGATGCCTGTATTAGTTTTGGGGGTCTGGTCTGTCTCTATATTATTTTCCAAGGTTTGGTCTTTGTTTGTTTAGGGGTCTCCTATGGGGTCTGCATTTGTTTTGGGGGTCTGGTCTGTCTCTATATTAGTTTCCATGGTTTGGTCTTTGTTTGTTTAGGTGTCTCCTATGGGGTCTTCATTTGTTTGGGGGGTCTGGTCTGTCTCTATATTATTTTCCATGGTTTGGTCTATGTTTGTTTAGGGTTTTGTTATGGTGTATGTGCAGCACGCCAGACCTGCAGGGTATAGCGATAGTGAGGTCACGGTTATGGGCAATCGAGGGTTACTCACTTTTCTGAGGAGAACCCTGGGCAGGCATGCAACAGTGAAGGAGAGGTAGACACTAGTTCCTCTGGGGCACACTCTGTAAATAGGGACCAGGCCTGATGGTATGTGAGGTGCCCTGGATGTTGTAGGTGTTTTGAATGCCTGAGGCAAGGTCCCTTTAAGAATCGTGACGCCAGTGCCTGTAACGGTGGCACACCGGTTTGCAGGAGGATTAATGGAGTACACAGTTGGTAAACCAAACGTTGCTTTACTTTCGACAACAGTCCAACTTTTTACAATCAGTTGCAGTGGTGTATAATGCAGTCCTTTACAGTACATATGCACAGCAGGTTTACTTCACAGCAGGTTTCAATCTTGCAAGATACTTGGAGGGCAAACAGTTAATGCTTTGCAGTGCAATGCTGCTCTATCCCCACAGCTATTCTAGCTGACTGGATCCCAAGGCCCGGATGCCTAATTGCTGGCTTAAATCCTTGGTGTATAAATTCCTTCCTCCAGTATTGGCACTTGCTTGAGGTTACAATACCTTTGTTTCCTAGCTGTCTTCACTGCTGAATTGGAAAGGTGGCTGCAGGTTGCTCCCAGAAGGTGCTCTCCTACTACTGGGGTGTCTCAACTGAGCTAAGCTTAGCCTCAGGAGCTTCAGGCTGACGAGGTGACTCCTCTAGTCCCCTGGAATACACTCGGTCTCCAGGCAGGCTGTACTCCTTCTAGCCTCCTGCTGCAGATAGAAACCAGGACTATCTAGCTGCATGTCAGGAGGAGGCCCTCAGCATATCCTGGGCTGGTGCCTTCTCACTTCTGTCTCCACAGACTCCTGACTATGACCTAACCCCTCCCTGTCTGGGCCTGGACATTTATACTAGGGGCTCCCTATCTCCCTCTAGTGTCTGGAATGTTTAATTACACCCAACTAGGCCTGATAAGCATTAACAGGGGGAACCAACATATGTAAAACACACAGTAAGGCTACTTTCACACTAGCGTTCGGGCGGATCCGTTCTGAACGGATCCGCTCATAATAATGCAGACGGAGGCTCCGTTCAGAACGGATCCGTCTGCATTAAAATGGCAAAAAAAAAGCTAAGTGTGAAAGTAGCCTCGGACGGATCCGTCCAGACTTTCAATGTAAAGTCAATGGGGGACGGATCCGCTTGAAGATTGAGCCACATTGTGGCATCTTCAAACGGATCCGTCCCCATTGACTTACATTGTAAGTCTGGACGGATCCGCACGGATCCGCACGCCTCCGCACGGCCAGGCGGACACCCGAACGCTGCAAGCAGCGTTCAGCTGTCCGCCTGTCCGTGCGGAGGCGAGCGGAGCGGAGGCTGAACGCCGCCAGACTGATGCAGTCTGAGCGGATCCGCTCCATTCAGACTGCATCAGGGCTGGACGGAAGCGTTCGGGTCCGCTCGTGAGCTCCTTCAAACGGAGCTCACGAGCGGACCAGCGAACGCTAGTGTGAAAGGAGCCTAAATTACATTGCATGGATAAATACAATATCACTGTCCCTTGTGAGCAGAAGTAACACGTTACCCAATTGACCCTTGTGTAGTGCCCACTCCTACCTAGTGGGAAACTACATATGTATTTGTTTTGGGGGTCTGGTGTTTTTCTGTATTTTTTTTAGGGGTCTGGCCCTATCTCTGTATTCAGGGGGTCAAATACAATACTTGTGTGATTCAAATGTCTTACATTAGGGCCCTGCCCTACATAAATGGTAGGAACATACAGGTCCTTCTAAAAAAATTTGCATATTGTGATAAAGTTCATTATTTTCTGTAATGTACTGATAAACATTAGACTTTCATATATTTTAGATTCATTACACACAACGGAAGTAGTTCAAGCCTTTTATTGTTTTAATATTGATGATTTTGGCATACAGCTCATGAAAGCCCAAAATTCCTATCTAAAAAAATTAGCATATCATGAAAAGGTTCTCTAAACGAGCTATTAACCTAATCATCTGAATCAACTAATTAACTCTAAACACCTGCAAAAGATTCCTGAGGCTTTTAAAAACTCCCAGCCTGGTTCATTACTCCAAACCGCAATCATGGGTAAGACTGCCGACCTGACTGCTGTCCAGAAGGCCATCATTGACACCCTCAAGCAAGGGGGTAAAACACAGAAAGACATTTCTGAACGAATAGGCTGTTCCCAGAGTGCTGTATCAAGGCACCTCAGTGGGAAGTCTGTGGGAAGGAAAAAGTGTGGCAGAAAACGCTGCACAACGAGAAGAGGTGACCGGACCCTGAGGAAGATTGTGGAGAAGGACCGATTCCAGACCTTGGGGGACCTGCGGAAGCAGTGGACTGAGTCTGGAGTAGAAACATCCAGAGCCACCGTGTACAGGCGTGTGCAGGAAATGGGCTACAGGTGCCGCATTCCCCAGAAACAGCGGCAGAAGCGCCTGACCTGGGCTACAGAGAAGCAGCACTGGACTGTTGCATGTCATTCGGAAATCAAGGTGCCAGAGTCTGGAGGAAGACTGGGGAGAGGGAAATGCCAAAATGCCTGAAGTCCAGTGTCAAGTCCCCACAGTCAGTGATGGTCTGGGGTGCCATGTCAGCTGCTGGTGTTGGTCCACTGTGTTTTATCAAGGGCAGGGTCAATGCAGCTAGCTATCAGGAGATTTTGGAGCACTTCATGCTTCCATCTGCTGAAAAGCTTTATGGAGATGAAGATGTCATTTTTCAGCACGACCTGGCACCTGCTCACAGTGCCAACACCACTGGTAAATGGTTTACTGACCATGGTATTACTGTGCTCAATTGGCCTGCCAACTCTCCTGACCTGAACCCCATAGAGAATCTGTGGGATATTGGGAAGAGAAAGTTGAGAGACGCAAGACCCAACACTCTGGATGAGCTTAAGGCCGCTATCGAAGCATCCTGGGCCTCCATAACACCTCAGCAGTGCCACAGGCTGATTGCCTCCATGCCACGCCGCATGGAAGCAGTCATTTCTGCAAAAGGATTCCCGACCAAGTATTGAGTGCAGAACTGAACATAATTATTTGAAGGTTGACTTTTTTTGTATTAAAAACACTTTTCTTTTATTGGTCGGATGAAATATGCTAATTTTTAGAGATAGGAAATTTGGGTTTTCATGAGCTGTATGCCCAAATCATCAATATTAAAACAATAAAAGGCTTGAACTACTTCAGTTGTGTGTAATGAATCTAAAATATATGAAAGTCTAATGTTTATCAGTACATTACAGAAAATAATGAACTTTATCACAATATGCAATTTTTTTAGAAATACCTGTATAGTAAATAATTTTGACTGTGTGTAACACTTCTCCTCGTCTGCATTTGTTTTATCTACGAGCCTCCGCAGACCATGACCAGGCCCTTGGATTATTGGAAATTGTGAAGACAAGTTTTGCAGAAACCGTCACACACTTTCTTCAATGGGGAAATTCCCTGAGCTCTCATGAACAGAACTTCCCTTCCCCGTAGATGTGAGCGTCCAGCAGTCTGGAAATAAGTTGCATGAGCCAAGGGGATAACAAAGGCCGCTCTCTCTGCAGTCTGGACTGATCAGTGACAGATTCTGTAAACAGTTTTTTAGCATAGTAAACAGACACTGCCAACGGCTGTGCAGAAGGCTGGGGCTGATGCCACGGTAAGGGGGCACTGATAAGATAAAATTATTGTGTAACAATTATTGTGTAATAAAAAGTCTGCAACTGTCTATGTCCTGAAATCCTCAGAATGTACTAAATCTATTTCAGTACATGCTGTAGAGATCAGAGCGCTCTCGTAATAAGCTTTGCACTTGTGTCGGTTCAACATGACCAGTATCAGACAGCAAGCACAGCAGCAAACTGGAAACACAGAGGGGCAGATTTACTAATCCTGTCTAATATTTATACCATATCGGGAAAATTTATCAATGACTATAAACCAGAAAACTGGCATACAAAAGGTGCAAATTTTGGTGCGAAACAAAAAATTAGGACTTTTGACTGTTTTCTGCTGCTCTTATCACTTTAAAAAAGAGGGAAGTGGCTTATTGGGAGGGGCCTGACAGATTTACCATAACTTACGCCAAAAACTGCCATAAATATAGCAGAAATCCACACCAGCTCATAGCTGGCATAGATCTAATTTTATGGCGCCAGGTTCTTGGAACAAATGCCGTATTTTGATAAATCTGGTAAATCTTCCACACATTAGATATTTCGAGCCGTGCAATGATTACCTTTAGCTACATAAACTAAAAAAAATCAGACATGACTATAATGGGGTTGTCTAAGGATTGATATTGGTTGCGTGTCTCTGAGAACCAGCTGGACGTGACCTGACCAGCATGAGTGCCGCGGTTTGCAAGGAAAGTGCTGTGCTACAGCATCTCCTGTCGGCACTGCTCAGGATTTTCCAGAAGATGCACGCTTATTATAGTCACTGACAGGGGCGTAGCTAAAGGGTTATGAGCCCCGGTGCAAGAGTTCAGCTTGGACCCCCCTTCCCTCAATGCTTTGTGGCCAGGGGCAGGGATTCAGGGAAGCACATAGCCTTTGTGCTGCCTGAGGCAAAAATTACCAGTGGCGTACATATAAACGTAAGGGTCCCATAGCAAGCATAAAAACCAGGCCCCCCACACAGGACAGGAGGGTTTCCGCCTAAACCCCTTTCAATGACCCTTGGGCCATTTTTTCCACTGCTTCATTTGCTAAAAGTTGTTTCTTTAGATATTAGAGTCCTGACCAAGTTTTTACTCCCAGTAGAAGAGGGGATGATCCCAACTGGGCCCCCTCTTGCCCCTGGCCCCATAGCAGTCGCATGGTCTGCCAATATGCTAGTTACGCCCATGCGCCCCCCGCTCCCCCATGCCAAATTCTTCACCTAACCCCTTCCCTCCAGCCAGAGGTGTAACTTGACCAGCAAGCAGTTTCTATAATACCAGGATCTTACAAGGGTCTTTGGGCCCCTCAGGCTCCTGGGCCTGGAAGCAACTGCTACCTCTGCACCCCCTATAACTATGCCGCTGGTCACTGACGAAAAGCCGAGCAGACCCGACAGGACATAATACTTGAATAGTAAATGGGACGCACTCTAGGCCTAGTTATAAGAGGGAGTCATATAGCAGAAAAAGATGATATTTATTAAAACAAATAGTGCATACATGACATTAAATCCAAGATAGATGGATATAAAATATGAGATGGCGACTTGACAATTGGATGTTTCGGTCTATCTTGACCTTAGTGCTGCAAGAGGCTGGGGGAAAGAAGCGCTTCCCAACGTAAGTCTATGTACAGGAAGTAATGGTGGCCATATTGGTTGTTAACCAGCTTTTCCAGACACATATAAGAAAACTGCTGGACAAGAACAGTCAAAATCAGGAAAGGAAAGAGGCTCTGCAATGTTCATTAAAGGGTTAAGTCTTCTGAAGTCTCACCCCCTGGGGCCTTGCACAGCCTAAAACTGGTCAATTAACCTCACATTCATGGAAAAAGCTCCAGATGCTTTCACGAGAAACATGTAGTATGTATAGCCGGTGAGAAGTGAATGTTAACACAAAGCAGATGCCACAGGATTGTTTCACATACATTACATACCATATATTAGGTAATGGGGGGGGGGGGGGCTGTAGCTTTAATGTGTACTTCCAGTGATAAGACCATAAAACAGTTTATGTGTTATAGAGTATATAAGAAATGGTTTTATATGGTTAATAAAAATCCGGTATGTAAACTGTTTTCAGAGTGTTTGCTCCAGGTTGTAATAAGATATCTAGGTTCTACCATGCCAGGACCTTCCTCCTCAACACAGAACTACTGTTCATCCTCTCTGACGAGGACTTTAACTTTCCCGAGTAGGTTCTAACTTCTCTCCCTCTACATGTCTTCTTGTTCTTGCATGTAGTGTAAAAGGGGGCTAAGGAGAACCCGTTAAGAAAGGGTTTTGGCCCTTTCTTCAGAGGGCAGTTCACCATAAAACAGGCTTTTCACCCTGGGGTAGGGAAGGGGGAACTGAGGTTTGAATAAAAAGGTGGTGAACTGAAGGTCAGGAGGTATGACAGAAAGCCTGTACTGTGCTGTGGTTGTCCATGCAGGGAGAGGGAAACCTGAAGAAGAAAGTGATACAACTGCATTGTTAAGTGGAGGTCAGTGGTTGGAGTAGATCATGAGCAGACAGATGACCATTTATGGTCTGAGAGTTGTGGGAAGTGCCCTATGTGAAGTGTGCCTCATATGGCATCTGGTGGTGGTGAAACAGAACTCCATATAGTTACCTCTGGGGAGTCCACTGGGGCTAGAGGAACAGACCCTCTGTTTGGGAACCAGTGTTGGGGGGTGTGCAATGCTTTGCTTAGACCTGAAGAAGAATAGATAGAATGGATAGAATTAGAGAGGATCCTTGTGGCAGACTGGTGAGACTACTTGCTGCCCTGCAGGTCTAAGATGTGGCCTGGTGGTAGAGTCCTGAGATTGGTTGGACTGAAAGGACTTGGCAGTGGAAGGGTTAGTATTACAGGGGTCCTGAGACAGACTAGGTACTGTGCGGAGGATGCTTTGCCTTGAGTGAGGGAGAGTGAGGACCTCAGGTGTGATTGGACTGCAGGACGGGATTGTGGATAGAATTCATTGAGATGCAGGGAACTACAGTATAACCACAAGACTATTCCCTGGAGAGCAGGGTGAGATTCATGAAGTGGTTGATATCTATTTTACTCTAGACCACTAGGAAACAAAAAACTAAGATCTTTATATAAACAAGACCACCAGGTATCAACCTCCTATTTTATCCTAAGCCACCAGGGACCAAAACATTAACCAACTCATAAACAGTAGATCATCAGGTTTTAATTCCCTCTTTTACCGTAGGCCACCAGGGAACTAAATATTACCCCTTCATATACAGTAGACCGCCAGATATTAATCCTCTTTTTACATTAGACCACAAGGAAATATTATATTTACGCCCCTCATATATCATAGATGACTTTTACCCTAGACCACCAGGGAATAAAATGTCAACTTCTTCTTCTACCCTAGACCACCAAAACTAGTGAAGTTCTAGTTAGTATGAAATATTTTTTTTCTTCTGGGTACGTCCTATAGTCTGGTGCATCTTACAGTATGAAAAATACTGGGGTCTGGATATCAGTAAGAAATACTTTTTATGAGTGACATTAACCACATATGAAGCGACATTGGAATCATTTGGAATTATGGTCTATAAGCCGCCTACTCTGGCATTATGCTCAGCTGGATTTCACCATACTCTACTAGGGAATAACACTCTCTTAATCCTAATAGATAATTGTAATCCACTAATGACTAAGTAATCTGACTCTTCATTCATCCAAATATAGGAGCCAATAAGGAAATGGACTTTTTGTACAGTCAACATGACCGGGGTGAGAATTATTTTTTGTCCTAGCTCATAGGTGCTCAGTGCCAGCTTTTCTGTCATAACTGGAATGCCACTCTCACCAAGTTAAACAGTAAACAACCAGAACCATTTCCTGGAATTCTCAATAAATATAAAGTAAAAGCTTAACGGGGTTGTCCCATGAAAAATATTCTACTTTGGATCTAAATACTTTTTAACTTAATGCAATAAAAAATGTAATATATACATTGAATTATTTAACAAATTCTATCTGCATAGTGCCACCTGCTATTTGTTCTTTTCCTTATTTCTCTGTCCACCTTGCTGAGGGGGTTGTACATGCTCAGTTTCATCTATCAACTGCCACTAGATGTGTTATGAACTGTGAAAGTTAAAGGGGTTAATCACTAGGATATGCAAACCAATGTCAGATAGATGTGTGTCCCACCTCTGGGACCCATACCTATTTCTAGAATGGAAGCCCAAAGGAAAAGACAGCCACGTGCATGCGTGCTCTGCTCTCCACTCACTTCTAAGGGAGTTCCGACAAGATCCAAGCTAGTGCATGGTGTGCGAACCACGCAAGCACGGCCACCTCTCTATTCACCTCTATGAGAGTTCTGGAAATAGCCGAGCTGTGGATATTTTCAGCACTCGCATAGAATTGAATGGAGGGCCCTCGTTTACTTTGAGGGCCCCATTCTAGAGATAGAGATCCTAGAGATATGCCACCAATGTGTGAGGTGGACAAACCCCTTTAAGGAGAGAGCTAGGGAAGAAAGGACAAGTCCCTTGAGCTGTGATAGGGAGAGAGCTGTAGTAGAAAGTACACTCCCCCTGTGCTGTGATAGGGAGAGAGCTGTAGTAGAAAGGACACTCCCCCTGAGCTGTGATAGGGAGAGAGCTGTAGTAGAAAGGACACTCCACCTGAGCTGTGATAGGGAGAGAGCTGTAGTAGAAAGGACACTCCCCCTGAGCTGTGATAGGGAGAGAGCTGTAGTAGAAAGGACACTCCCCCTGAGCTGTGATAGGGAGAGAGCTGTAGTAGAAAGGACACTCCCCCTGAGCTGTGATAGGGAGAGAGCTGTAGTAGAAAGGACACTCCCCCTGAGCTGTCAGCTTGATATAAATCTAGCAGAGCAATGAATGTGGAGATCTCTGGATCCATGTCAGGTACAGGGCTGGTTCTAGCTTTGTTAGACAGAGATTGTCATGTAATGTATGTTGCCTGATTCTAATTTTTTACATTTATCATGGGCTAAGCCCTTTGAAGTGAAATTACACTTTACATTGATGCAATCAAGAAAAAAAAAAGTACAAACACACCAAAGGCCTTCAGGACCAGGATTCTTTACCAGAAGACAAACCATCCTTCCAGAACCATTATTCATGATGTTCCAGCCTCCTTACTCCATACATTTCCCAAGAGGGTCTAATACTGCCATTAGAAGGGATCTCCAGAACTTTTGACTGCATATCCTGACTTGTCTTCAGGGCCACCACTGATCAGTGAAGAGGTTTAGATGTTTCAACAAGCTTCAAGTCCCTTTCATTGATTACACAGGTGCAGTGATTTATCTAAACAGAGACTGTGCCTGGTACTGCAGCTAAGTCCTAGTCAAGTTAATGGTACTGAGATGCAGTACTAGGCATTGCCGCAACCATATTATGGGATTATGCCCGTGTAAACCATGAAAGGGATTTGTGGTGATCAGCAGGGAGTCAGGAGGTTGAACTCCCACTAACGGAATATTTACAGCCTGTCCTGTGGTTATGCAATCAACAATCCTGGATACCGCCTTTAAAGAAACATTGTCTGGTGGACCTTGGTAGGTTAAGTAGTTCCAAAAACTGGGCCATTTTATATGAGGTCATCAAGCAATGTATCCCTAGCAATCAGTCTGCCCCAGAAAACTTGGGCCTTTGTCTAACCTAACGTGCAAGTAGGACAGGCAGTATTCCATCCGGCATTTTTTATATCAAGGTTGTTTTTTTTTCAGGGGGGTGCATTTCAAATGAAGTACTATGGCAATATACATGTAATAATAATATTGTTTGTTTTTTATGTACATACAATTTTTCTCCCCGGTAGCGCCCCCTGCTGTTTCTCCTTCTGGTCCACCTTCTCCTCCATCCATTTTCCCTGCTCTATTTCTTCTCTCAGCGTCAGTGTAGTGATCTCATCAAGAAGTAGGTGAAGTGGTCCAGGCAACTTTCATTCATTGATCCCTACTTCTAAATTCATAGAACTCTACAACTTGATATCTCTCTTGACCAGGGACCAACAACCTCCGGCACTCCAGATGTTCTGAAACTACAACGCCCCAGAATGCTCTGTTCACTTCTATGGGAATTGTTAGAACAGCCGAGCACGTTTGCATGCTGGGAGTTGTAGTTTCACCACAGCTGGAGTGCCAAAGGTTGCTGATCCCTGCTCTAGACCATAAAGAAAATTGTGTGTGTGTGGGGGGGGGGGGGCATTACATACCAAAGAGCTGACTGGGAGATGCAGGTGCTTGATGGTGGGGTTAGTCCAAACAATTCATTTTTATTGTCGATCCCTTGTCGTCCATTGATAAGCTTATCATATGTATTGCACTGCCAATCAGCTGTAGTCTGTAGGGGAGCCCAGCAGCAAGCATTCAGTTTCCCTGCAGCGCCACCATTGGCGAAATGAGGCATTAACCAGTACCCATTGATGACAACGGGCTTTATGTATAATGCGAGCATGCTGGGTTCTCCAGAGAGACATGCTCATTGTTGCTGCTTTGCTCCAGCTAATAGATAAGGGTCCTGAAGACAGAAACCCACCGCCCCCATTACTTTAAAATTTACTAATAGAGCATTTAAACTTAAAGGGGTAATCCAACCCTTATATCGCCCCCCAAAAGGCCCAGGCACCAAATACAGGTTATACTTACCTCCATCGCCGATGTTTAGGAAGATGCAGTGGCTGCTGTGCGGGCATCAGGAGCAGTGTGGGTGTTGGGGAGTATAAAGTATAAAATGTATGTGGTGCCCGGGCATTTTGGGGGGCATTATAGGGGTTGGATAACCCCTTTAAAGGGGTTCTGCAGTTTGTTTAAACTATCCTCTGGATAGATCATCAGCATCTGATTGGCGGGAGTCCGATACCCGGGACCCCCGCCGATCAGCTGTTTGAGAAAGCAGCGGCGCTCCAGCAGCACCGCGGCCTTCTCACTGTTTACCGCCGGCGCCCAGTGACGCCATGAATTGGATCAATTGGCCTGGGCGAAGCTTAGCCGCGCCCAGGCCAGTTGGAGCTTAGCTGTGCCCAGGCCAGTTGATACTAGTCGTGAAGTCACTGGGCGCCGGCGGTAAACAGTGATAAGGCCGCAGCACTACTGCCAGCGCCACTACCTTCTCAAACAGCTGATCGGCGGGGGTCCCGGGTGTCGGACCCCTGCCGATCAGATGCTGATGATCTATCCAGAGGATAGATCATCAGTTTAAACAAACTGCAGAACCCCTTTAAAGAGGTTATTCAGGAAATGATAATAATGACCTATCCGAGTCCTGGTACCTCCACCGATCAGTTGTTTCAGGGAGCCGCTGTGCTCGTCGGAGCTCTGGTGAGTGATGCGGCCTCCTGGCGGCTTACTGCATAGCGGCTATGCTTGGTATTGCAGCTCAGCCCCATTGACTTGAATGAGGCAGAGCTGCATATAGGCCACGTGACTGATGTACGATGACGCCACTGGTCTGGGTAAGAGTCAATGGTGCTCACTGAGCTGATCGGCGAGGGTCAGATGGAAAGATGGCACTGAGCATGTGCCACCACCTCAGCAAGGTGGACAGAGAAAGAATAAAATGAACAGGCAGCAGGTGGCGCCATACAGATACATTTTATTGAATAACTCAGTGGCTATACTAAACTTTTAATGACATGCCATTACAAAAGTATTCAGAGACTGATGCTGGTTTTAAAAATTGTGGACAACCCCTTTAAACCAGACAGTTCCTTTAAGACGTTTAGCCTATAACTGCATACCTACACCCAAAGGGGCCCAACCAGTGGTCCAATACCTCAAATAGCTCTATATTGCCCCCTGTCTGTCATGCATAAAACCACAAATTGTTGTAAATCCCTTATATTATGCCGTCAATGACTTAGTAAATCTCATCTACTACTATAACTCAAGCATCATAATAAACTCATTGCTAATACATTGCCGGAGACCGTGACCTAATAAAATATGCTGAAAACGCTGTTAGCAAGTAGGGATTTCCACTTGGCCCTGTGACTGCAGACATTGCATAATTCATCCTGCAGAAATCAGCAGAAGAGGGGCTCGCCGTACATCACCTGCCGGGGGCTGCGTCACTGGGCAAATGGCAAGTCGCAGCAAAAGTTGGAGTACGGTGCGACCCCCGGCACTGCGGACATAATGGGGGAGAGTTATCAAAACTGGTGCAAAGGAAATCAGAATGAATCCAAAGGAGCTGTGACAAATGACAGATCGGTTGCTATGGGCAACTAAGCCAATTTTGATACATTTCCCCCATGGAGTCCCATTCATTTGCAAGTGGCTTCCTTACAAGACAATGGAAGTGATGGCCGTAGCTCGCAATTTCCATGGAGACGCGGTGGAGAAAAGGGAGTTTGCGTGACCCGAATGAATTTGGAACTGCATGGCGTGACTGCATTATATGCGTATTGGGTGAAAAGACGCAGATTTACACAAAAACACAAGAAAATGGCTCAGCCCACTTACTGGTCATCAGATATATTGAGCCCGGAGATGAGATTTTGGCCGCTCGGTGCATAGTCCCATGGTTCCTCCACAATGCCGATATAATAGGTTCTCGTGAGCGATTGTCCCAGTCCAGACAATAAGCTGAGGAGCAGCAGAGTTTCAATGGTCGCGCGGCACAGAGAAGGCATTTGTGTCTCTGTCAGCGGACAGCCAGAATGAAAGGCTTCCAGCTCCTGCTGGCTGTGAATATCATAGGACACTCCCCTGGCAGGCAGAGGCCGGCTCTGGACGCAGGACACACTGTGCAGACGTGCCAGCCATAGCTCGCCTAGAGAAAGACCAGCCGCAGACACAATGCAGCACCAGCTGCAAACACCTCTCCGCCATGCCAGCAGCGCGGATGGCGTTATGGAGACTCCTGAGGGGGCTGCGCCTCCTTTACGGAATCTCCATAGAGATGAAGATTTTATCATTCATCGTATATTCGAGTTCTGCGACTTTCTAATATACTTTATGCTTCAAGATCTCTGCTTGCTGTTAGCAAAGAGGGTTATTCTTGTTGTCATCCACAGGATGCAAACCTAAGGGTACTTTCACACTAGCGTTTTTCTTTTCCGTCCTAGGGGCTCAATACCGGAAAAGAACTGATCAGTTTTATCCCCATGCATTCTGAATGGAGAGAAATCCGTTCAGGATGCATCAGGATGTCTTCAGTTCAGTCACTGAACGGCGTTTTGGACGGAGGAAATTCCGGATCAGTTGCCGGAATGCCGGCATTAATTTAGATTGAAATGTATTAGAGCCGGATCCAGCATTAAAAATACCGCAATGCCGGATCCGTTCATAACGGATGCAGACGGTTGTATTATCAGTAACGGAAGCGTTTTTCGCTGATCCATGACGGATCCCGCAAAGACGCTGGTGTGAAAGTAGCCTACCTAGACTGGATACAATGGTGGCAATCTCTCAGCCGTAAGAATAGATGTAACTCGAAGCTCCTGGCCCCAATGCAAAATCTGTAAGAGCATTGCAATCAAGCTCTGCAAGTTTCAAGATCTCTGCTTGCTGTTAGTGAAGGGGGTTATCCTCGTGCTCATCCTCCAGAGGCTGCAAACCTAACACATCTCATAGCTGAGAACAATCCTCTGCAACAATGTATCGGTATAGGCAAAATGCACTGGATACAATGGTAGCAATCTCTCAGCTGTAAGAATAGGTGGATGCTCCTGGGCTCCAATGCAAAATCTGTAACTGTGCCTCCCCCTCCCCCCACGTGGTCATCATGTGCTATTTATACCACTGGGGTCTTCAGAAGTGGCAAAGGGATCCAGGTGCAACTGCTTCCAAAGCTCTCCCTATAGCGGTGGTCCTTGCCGTAAGCAGGACTAGGCTGTAAGAAAGTTTCAGTCTCTGGAGATAGAAATAAATAATGATAATAGTATTAATAATAATAATAATAATCTTTATATATATATATATTACAGATACCGCAGCGCTTTACAATCGGGAGGTTCATGTACAAACAAAATCATACGTTACACGGCAAGTCAAATATTAAAACAAGAGGAGTGAGGGCCCTGCTCACAAGAGCTTACAATCTAGGAGGAGGAGACGGGGGTGACACAAAAGGTAAAAGCGCTTGTTTTGTACAACGGTCCGGCCGTCTTAACACAATAGAGGAGCAGATATAAAGCTGCAGGAGCCGTGACCAGCCGATATCTGCAGCGCTTCTGAGTGCATGGGGTGTGGTGGATAGTGTTTGATATGGCAACATTCACTGACAACCAGCAGAGATCTTGAAAATAGAGAGGTATGTTAGGCTGCTTTCACATCAGCGTTCGGTATTTAGGTTCTTCTCCTCCGTTATAGGAGCAGAAGAATGAAAATAACGGAAGTGCCCGATTCTGCACATAACTGACGGAAATGGGATCCATTCGGTTTCCGTTCTATAGAACATTTTAACTCCTGCATTAAACCATTATTTTAACAATTTCTGTGATGGAAGCCCCGAGTGGAGCTTCCAATGCAGATGTTAAAGGGGCTGTCCAAAATCTAAAACATGCCCCCCCCCAATGCCTGGGTCCCTCATATAGGTTACTCTTACCCGCTCCCCAGCACCCGCGTTCCTGTGGATCCCTCTGGATCCGTTGCATCTGCTAGGGAGGCTCGTCCCCGTCGTGGCCTGCTATTGACTGGGAGATGCAGTGGGAGCCGTGTGGGGATCAAGAGCGACACGGGTGTCGGGGAGTGGGGTCCGGGCACTGGGGGTCATGGTTTAGACTTTGGATAACCCCTTTAAAGCAACCTAAGATAGTTTTCTCACCTGTATTTTATATTGTTAGTATGTGATTTACTATATAGCTACAGATTTATAGCATTTGATTATATTTTTATAATATGTTGTATTATACAAAGGTCATTCATCCTAGACAGTGAGCTACCCCATCCGCTATCCCTCCGGACCCCCGCATACCCGCACACTAAGCTCGTGAGAGGGGACTAAGCTGCTGGCAGACACGTCTGGTGCTCTCTACTAGAGTTGAGCGAACACCTGGATGTTCGGGTTCGAGAAGTTCGGCCGAACATCCCGGAAATGTTCGGGTTCGGGATCCGAACCCGATCCGAACTTCGTCCCGAACCCGAACCCCATTGAAGTCAATGGGGACCCGAACTTTTCGGCACTAAAAAGGCTGTAAAACAGCCCAGGAAAGAGCTAGAGGGCTGCAAAAGGCAGCAACATGTAGGTAAATCCCCTGCAAACAAATGTGGATAGGGAAATGAATTAAAATAAAAATTAAATAAATAAAAATTAACCAAAATCAATTGGAGAGAGGTTCCATAGCAGAGAATCTGGCTTCCCGTCACCCACCACTGGAACAGTCCATTCTCAGATATTTAGGCCCCGGCACCCAGGCAGAGGAGAGAGGTCCCGTAACAGAGAATCTGTCTTCATGTCAGCAGAGAATTAGTCTGCATGTCATAGCAGAGAATGAGGCTTCACGTCAGCCACCACTGCAACAGTCCATTGGCATATATTTAGGCCCAGCACCCAGGCAGAGGAGGGAGGTCCCGTAACAGAGAATCTGTCTTCATGTCAGCAGAGAATTAGTCTGCATGTCATAGCAGAGAATGAGGCTTCACGTCAGCCACCACTGCAACAGTCCATTGGCATATATTTAGGCCCAGCACACACACAGGCAGAGGAGAGAGGTCCCGTAACAGAGAATCTGGCTTCATGTCAGCAGAGAATCAGTCTGCATGTCATAGCAGAGAATGAGGCTTCACGTCAGCCACCACTGCAACAGTCCATTGGCATATATTTAGGCCCAGCACACACACAGGCAGAGGAGAGAGGTCCCGTAACAGAGAATCTGGCTTCATGTCAGCAGAGAATCAGTCTGCATGTCATAGCAGAGAATGAGGCTTCACGTCAGCCACCACTGCAACAGTCCATTGGCATATATTTAGGCCCAGCACCCAGGCAGAGGAGGGAGGTCCCGTAACAGAGAATCTGTCTTCATGTCAGCAGAGAATTAGTCTGCATGTCATAGCAGAGAATGAGGCTTCACGTCAGCCACCACTGCAACAGTCCATTGGCATATATTTAGGCCCAGCACACACACAGGCAGAGGAGAGAGGTCCCGTAACAGAGAATCTGGCTTCATGTCAGCAGAGAATCAGTCTGCATGTCATAGCAGAGAATGAGGCTTCACGTCAGCCACCACTGCAACAGTCCATTGGCATATATTTAGGCCCAGCACACACACAGGCAGAGGAGAGAGGTCCCGTAACAGAGAATCTGGCTTCATGTCAGCAGAGAATCAGTCTGCATGTCATAGCAGAGAATGAGGCTTCACGTCAGCCACCACTGCAACAGTCCATTGGCATATATTTAGGCCCAGCACCCAGGCAGAGGAGGGAGGTCCCGTAACAGAGAATCTGTCTTCATGTCAGCAGAGAATTAGTCTGCATGTCATAGCAGAGAATGAGGCTTCACGTCAGCCACCACTGCAACAGTCCATTGGCATATATTTAGGCCCAGCACCCAGGCAGAGGAGGGAGGTCCCGTAACAGAGAATCTGTCTTCATGTCAGCAGAGAATTAGTCTGCATGTCATAGCAGAGAATGAGGCTTCACGTCAGCCACCACTGGAACAGTCCATTCTCAGATATTTAGGCCCCGGCACCCAGGCAGAGGAGAGAGGTCCCGTAACAGAGAATCTGTCTTCATGTCAGCAGAGAATTAGTCTGCATGTCATAGCAGAGAATGAGGCTTCACGTCAGCCACCACTGCAACAGTCCATTGGCATATATTTAGGCCCAGCACCCAGGCAGAGGAGAGAGGTCCCGTAACAGACAATCTGGCTTCATGTCAGCAGAGAATCAGTCTTCATATCATAGCAGAGAATCAGGCTTCACGTCACCCACCACTGTAAGAGTCAATTTTCATAAATTTAGGCCCAGAACCCAGGTAGAGGAGAAAGGTCCCGTAACAGACAATCTGGCTTCATGACAGCAGAGAATCAGTCTGCATGTCATAGCAGAGAATCAGGCTTCACGTCAGCCACCACTGCAACAGTCCATTGTCATAAATTTAGGCCCAGCACCCAGGCAGAGGAGAGAGGTCCCGTAACAGACAATCTGGCTTCATGTCAGCAGAGAATTAGTCTGCATGTCATAGCAGAGAATCAGGCTTCATGTCAGCCACCACTGCAACAGTCCATTGGCATATATTTAGGCCTAGCACACAGGCAGAGGAGAGGTTCATTCAACTTTGGGTAGCATCGCAATATAATGGTAAAATGAAAATAAAAATAGGATTGAATGAGGAAGTGCCCTGGAGTCCAATAATATATGGTTATGGGGAGGTAGTTAATGTCTAATCTGGACAAGGGACGGACAGGTCCTGTGGGATCCATGCCTGGTTCATTTTTATGAACGTCAGCTTGTCCACATTGGCTGTAGACAGGCGGCTGCGTTTGTCTGTAATGACGCCCCCTGCCGTGCTGAATACACGTTCAGACAAAACGCTGGCTGCCGGGCAGGCCAGCACCTCCAAGGCATAAAAGGCTAGCTCTGGCCACGTGGACAATTTAGAGACCCAGAAGTTGAATGGGGCCGAACCATCAGTCAGTACGTGGAGGGGTGTGCACACGTACTGTTCCACCATGTTAGTAAAATGTTGCCTCCTGCTAACACGTTGCGTATCAGGTGGTGGTGCAGTTAGCTGTGGCGTGTTGACAAAAGTTTTCCACATCTCTGCCATGCTAACCCTGCCCTCAGAGGAGCTGGCCGTGACACAGCTGCCTTGGCGACCTCTTGCTCCTCCTCTGCCTTGGCCTTGGGCTTCCACTTGTTCCCCTGTGACATTTGGGAATGCTCTCAGTAGCGCGTCTACCAACGTGCGCTTGTACTCGCGCATCTTCCTATCACGCTCCAGTGCAGGAAGTAAGGTGGGCACATTGTCTTTGTAGCGTGGATCCAGCAGGGTGGCAACCCAGTAGTCCGCACAGGTTAAAATGTGGGCAACTCTGCTGTCGTTGCGCAGGCACTGCAGCATGTAGTCGCTCATGTGTGCCAGGCTGCCCAGGGGTAAGGACAAGCTGTCCTCTGTGGGAGGCGTATCGTCATCGTCCTGCCTTTCCCCCCAGCCACGCACCAGTGATGGACCCGAGCTGCGTTGGGTGCCACCCCGCTGTGACCATGCTTCATCCTCATCCTCCTCCACCTCCTCCTCATCCTCGTCCTCCTCGTCCTCCAGTAGTGGGCCCTGGCTGGCCACATTTGTACCTGGCCTCTGCTGTTGCAAAAAACCTCCCTCTGAGTCACTTCGAAGAGACTGGCCTGAAAGTGCTAAAAATGACCCCTCTTCCTCATCCTCCTCCTCCTCCTCCTGGGCCACCTCCTGTTCCATCATCGCCCTAAGTGTTTTCTCAAGGAGACATAGAAGTGGTATTGTAACGCTGATAACGGTGTCATCGCCACTGGCCATGTTGGTGGAGTACTCGAAACAGCGCAACAGGGCACACAGGTCTCGCATGGAGGCCCAGTCATTGGTGGTGAAGTGGTGCTGTTCTGTAGTGCGACTGACCCGTGCGTGCTGCAGCTGAAACTCCACTATGGCCTGCTGCTGCTCGCACAGTCTGTCCAGCATGTGCAAGGTGGAGTTCCACCTGGTGGGCACGTCGCATATGAGGCGGTGAGCGGGAAGGCCGAAGTTACGCTGTAGCGCAGACAGGCGAGCAGCAGCAGGATGTGAACGCCGGAAGCGCGAACAGACGGCCCGCACTTTATGCAGCAGCTCTGACATGTCGGGGTAGTTGTGAATGAACTTCTGCACCACCAAATTCAGCACATGCGCCAAGCAAGGGATGTGCGTCAAATTGGCTAGTCCCAGAGCTGCAACGAGATTTCGCCCATTATCACACACCACCAGGCCGGGCTTGAGGCTCACCGGCAGCAACCACTCGTCGGTCTGTTGTTCTATACCCCGCCACAACTCCTGTGCGGTGTGGGGCCTGTCCCCCAAACATATGAGTTTCAGAATGGCCTGCTGACGTTTACCCCGGGCTGTGCTGAAGTTGGTGGTGAAGGTGTGTGGCTGACTGGATGAGCAGGTGGAAGAAGAGGAGGAGGAAGCCGAGAAGGAGGAGGTGGCAACAGGAGGCAAAGAATGTTGCCCTGCGATCCTTGGCGGCGGAAGGACGTGCGCCAAACAGCTCTCCGCCTGGGGCCCAGCTGCCACTACATTTACCCAGTGTGCAGTTAGGGAGATATAGCGTCCCTGGCCGTGCTTACTGGTCCACGTATCTGTGGTTAGGTGGACCTTGCTACAGATGGCGTTGCGCAGTGCACACTTGATTTTATCGGATACTTGGTTGTGCAGGGAAGGCACGGCTCTCTTGGAGAAGTAGTGCCGGCTGGGAACAACATACTGTGGGACAGCAAGCGACATGAGCTGTTTGAAGCTGTCTGTGTCCACCAGCCTAAATGACAGCATTTCATAGGCCAGTAGTTTAGAAATGCTGGCATTCAGGGCCAGGGATCGAGGGTGGCTAGGTGGGAATTTACGCTTTCTATCAAATGTTTGTGAGATGGAGAGCTGAACGCTGGCGTGTGACATGGTTGAGACGCTTGGTGACGGAGGTGGTGGTGGTGGTGTTGGTGGTACATCCCCTGTTTGCTGGGCGGCAGGTGCCAACGTTCCTCCAGAGGCGGAGGAAGAGGCCGAGGCGGCAGCAGCAGAATAGGCCGAGGCGGCAGCAGCAGAAGAGGTAGCAGGGGGAGCCTGAGTGACTTCCTTGGTTTTAAGGTGTTTACTCCACTGCAGTTCATGCTTTGCATGCAGGTGCCTGGTCATGCAGGTTGTGCTCAGGTTCAGAACGTTAATGCCTCGCTTCAGGCTCTGATGGCACAGCGTGCAAACCACTCGGGTCTTGTCGTCAGCACATTGTTTGAAGAAGTGCCATGCCAGGGAACTCCTTGAAGCTGCCTTTGGGGTGCTCGGTCCCAGATGGCGGCGGTCAGTAGCAGGCGGAGTCTCTTGGCGGCGGGTGTTCTGCTTTTGCCCACTGCTCCCTCTTTTGCTACGCTGTTGGCTCGGTCTCACCACTGCCTCTTCCTCCGAACTGTGAAAGTCAGTGGCACGACCTTCATTCCATGTGGGGTCTAGGACCTCATCGTCCCCTGCATCGTCTTCCACCCAGTCTTGATCCCTGACCTCCTGTTCAGTCTGCACACTGCAGAAAGACGCAGCAGTTGGCACCTGTGTTTCGTCATCATCAGAGACATGCTGAGGTGGTATTCCCATGTCCTCATCATCAGGAAACATAAGTGGTTGTGCGTCAGTGCATTCTATGTCTTTCACCGCTGGGGAAGGGCTAGGTGGATGCCCTTGGGAAACCCTGCCAGCGGAGTCTTCAAACAGCATAAGAGACTGCTGCATAACTTGAGGCTGAGACAGTTTCCCTGGTATGCATGGGGGTGATGTGACAGACTGATGGGGTTGGTTTTCAGGCGCCATCTGTGCGCTTTCTGCAGAAGACTGGGTGGGAGATAATGTGAACGTGCTGGATCCACTGTCGGCCACCCAATTGACTAATGCCTGTACCTGCTCAGGCCTTACCATCCTTAGAACGGCATTGGGCCCCACCATATATCGCTGTAAATTCTGGCGGCTACTGGGACCTGAGGTAGTTGGTACACTAGGACGTGTGGATGTGGCAGAACGGCCACGTCCTCTCCCAGCACCAGAGGGTCCACTAACACCACCACGACCATGTCCACGTCCGCGTCCCTTACTAGATGTTTTTCTCATTGTTATGGTTCACCACAACAACAAATATATTATTTGGCCCAATGTATTGTATTCAAATTCAGCGGGATATAAATTTGAGGCCTAGTATTTAGGCGCTGGGTGACCGGTATGGATTTAGTGACAGAATTAGACTTGGAAATGCACAGAAGCGTGTGTGTGAAGTTATTCTGAATGACCCAATGTGCACCTTGAATATTATATACCCTTTTAGGGATAGATTTCAAATAGCTCTGATATAGCAGAAACCACTAAATTATGAAATTGCTAAATTGGGAATTGTACTTCAACCCAGAACAAAAAATGTGCTTTGACGGACACTAAATATCTTGCCCAGCAACAACAGTACAACGGTGGGTAACGAGAGATTTAGAGGGAATTAAATTTGAGGCCTAGTATTTAGGCGCTGGGTCACCGGTATGGATTTAGTGACAGAATTAGACTTGGAAATACACAGTAGCGGGTGTGTGTGAAGTTATTCTGAATGACCCTATGTGCACCTTCAATATTATATACCCTTTTAGGGATAGATTTCAAATAGCTCTGATATAGCAGAAACCACTAAATTATGAAATTGCTAAATTGGGAATTGTACTTCAACCCAGAACAAAAAATGTGCTTTGACGGACACTAAATATCTTGCCCAGCAACAACAGTACAGCGGTGGGTAACGAGAGATTTAGAGGGAATTAAATTTGAGGCCTAGTATTTAGGCGCTGGGTCACCGGTATGGATTTAGTGACAGAATTAGACTTGGAAATGCACAGAAGCGTGTGTGTGAAGTTATTCTGAATGACCCAATGTGCACCTTCAATATTATATACCCTTTTTGGGATAGATTTCAAATAGCTCTGATATAGCAGGAACCACTAAATTATGAAATTGCTAAATTGGGAATTGTACTTCAACCCAGAACAAAAAATGTGCTTTGACGGACACTAAATATCTTGCCCAGCAACAACAGTACAGCGGTGGGTAACGAGAGATTTAGAGGGAATTAAATTTGAGGCCTAGTATTTAGGCGCTGGGTCACCGGTATGGATTTAGTGACAGAATTAGACTTGGAAATGCACAGAAGCGTGTGTGTGAAGTTATTCTGAATGACCCAATGTGCACCTTCAATATTATATACCCTTTTTGGGATAGATTTCAAATAGCTCTGATATAGCAGGAACCACTAAATTATGAAATTGCTAAATTGGGAATTGTACTTCAACCCAGAACAAAAAATGTGCTTTGACGGGCACTAAATAACTTTCCCAGCTACAACAGGACAACGGTAACGAGAGATTTAGAGGGATTTAAATTTGAGGCCTAGTATTTAGGCGCTGGGTGACAGGTATGGGTTTAGTGACAGAATTAGACTTGGAAATACACAGTAGCGGGTGTGTGTGAAGTTATTCTGAATGACCCTATGTGCACCTTCAATATTATATACCCTTTTAGGGATAGATTTCAAATAGCTCTGATATAGCAGAAACCACTAAATTATGAAATTGCTAAATTGGGAATTGTACTTCAACCCAGAACAAAAAATGTGCTTTGACGGACACTAAATATCTTGCCCAGCAACAACAGTACACCGGTGGGTAACGAGAGATTTAGAGGGAATTAAATTTGAGGCCTAGTATTTAGGCGCTGGGTCACCGGTATGGATTTAGTGACAGAATTAGACTTGGAAATACACAGTAGCGGGTGTGTGTGAAGTTATTCTGAATGACCCTATGTGCACCTTCAATATTATATACCCTTTTTGGGATAGATTTCAAATAGCTCTGATATAGCAGGAACCACTAAATTATGAAATTGCTAAATTGGGAATTGTACTTCAACCCAGAACAAAAAATGTGCTTTGACGGGCACTAAATAACTTTCCCAGCTACAACAGGACAACGGTAACGAGAGATTTAGAGGGATTTAAATTTGAGGCCTAGTATTTAGGCGCTGGGTGACAGGTATGGGTTTAGTGACAGAATTAGACTTGGAAATACACAGTAGCGGGTGTGTGTGAAGTTATTCTGAATGACCCTATGTGCACCTTCAATATTATATACCCTTTTGGGATAGATTTCAAATAGCTCTGATATAGCAGAAACCACTAAATTATGAAATTGCTAAATTGGGAATTGTACTTCAACCCAGAACAAAAAATGTGCTTTGACGGACACTAAATATCTTGCCCAGCAACAACAGTACAGCGGTGGGTAACGAGAGATTTAGAGGGAATTAAATTTGAGGCCTAGTATTTAGGCGCTGGGTCACCGGTATGGATTTAGTGACAGAATTAGACTTGGAAATACACAGTAGCGGGTGTGTGTGAAGTTACTCTGAATGACCCTATGTGCACCTTCAATATTATATACCCTTTTTGGGATAGATTTCAAAGAGCTCTGATATAGCAGGAACCACTAAATTATGAAATTGCTAAATTGGGAATTGTATTTCAACCCAGAACAAGAAATGTGCTTGAACGGACACTAAATAACTCGCCCAGCTACAGCACTAGGGACAGATTTAGCTGGATATAAATTTGAGGCCTAGTATTTAGGCGCTGGGTGACAGGTATGGGTTTAGTGACAGAATTAGACTTGGAAATACACAGTAGCGGGTGTGTGTGAAGTTATTCTGAATGACCCTATGTGCACCTTCAATATTATATACCCTTTTAGGGATAGATTTCAAATAGCTCTGATATAGCAGAAACCACTAAATTATGAAATTGCTAAATTGGGAATTGTACTTCAACCCAGAACAAAAAATGTGCTTTGACGGACACTAAATATCTTGCCCAGCAACAACAGTACAGCGGTGGGTAACGAGAGATTTAGAGGGAATTAAATTTGAGGCCTAGTATTTAGGCGCTGGGTCACCGGTATGGATTTAGTGACAGAATTAGACTTGGAAATACACAGTAGCGGGTGTGTGTGAAGTTATTCTGAATGACCCTATGTGCACCTTCAATATTATATACCCTTTTTGGGATAGATTTCAAATAGCTCTGATATAGCAGGAACCACTAAATTATGAAATTGCTAAATTGGGAATTGTACTTCAACCCAGAACAAAAAATGTGCTTTGACGGGCACTAAATAACTTTCCCAGCTACAACAGGACAACGGTAACGAGAGATTTAGAGGGATTTAAATTTGAGGCCTAGTATTTAGGCGCTGGGTGACAGGTATGGGTTTAGTGACAGAATTAGACTTGGAAATACACAGTAGCGGGTGTGTGTGAAGTTATTCTGAATGACCCTATGTGCACCTTCAATATTATATACCCTTTTTGGGATAGATTTCAAATAGCTCTGATATAGCAGAAACCACTAAATTATGAAATTGCTAAATTGGGAATTGTACTTCAACCCAGAACAAAAAATGTGCTTTGACGGACACTAAATATCTTGCCCAGCAACAACAGTACACCGGTGGGTAACGAGAGATTTAGAGGGAATTAAATTTGAGGCCTAGTATTTAGGCGCTGGGTCACCGGTATGGATTTAGTGACAGAATTAGACTTGGAAATACACAGTAGCGGGTGTGTGTGAAGTTATTCTGAATGACCCTATGTGCACCTTCAATATTATATACCCTTTTTGGGATAGATTTCAAATAGCTCTGATATAGCAGGAACCACTAAATTATGAAATTGCTAAATTGGGAATTGTACTTCAACCCAGAACAAAAAATGTGCTTTGACGGGCACTAAATAACTTTCCCAGCTACAACAGGACAACGGTAACGAGAGATTTAGAGGGATTTAAATTTGAGGCCTAGTATTTAGGCGCTGGGTGACAGGTATGGGTTTAGTGACAGAATTAGACTTGGAAATACACAGTAGCGGGTGTGTGTGAAGTTATTCTGAATGACCCTATGTGCACCTTCAATATTATATACCCTTTTTGGGATAGATTTCAAATAGCTCTGATATAGCAGAAACCACTAAATTATGAAATTGCTAAATTGGGAATTGTACTTCAACCCAGAACAAAAAATGTGCTTTGACGGACACTAAATATCTTGCCCAGCAACAACAGTACAGCGGTGGGTAACGAGAGATTTAGAGGGAATTAAATTTGAGGCCTAGTATTTAGGCGCTGGGTCACCGGTATGGATTTAGTGACAGAATTAGACTTGGAAATACACAGTAGCGGGTGTGTGTGAAGTTACTCTGAATGACCCTATGTGCACCTTCAATATTATATACCCTTTTTGGGATAGATTTCAAAGAGCTCTGATATAGCAGGAACCACTAAATTATGAAATTGCTAAATTGGGAATTGTATTTCAACCCAGAACAAGAAATGTGCTTGAACGGACACTAAATAACTCGCCCAGCTACAGCACTAGGGACAGATTTAGCTGGATATAAATTTGAGGCCTAGTATTTAGGCGCTGGGTGACCGGTATGGATTTAGTGACAGAATTAGACTGGGATATGGCCAAAAAATGAACAGACTATTGCTGGTTAAATGCACTTGGTGTGACAGCTTCACCCTGATGTAGGCTTTAGCCAAAAAACAACCACACCATTGAGGGTTAAATGCACTTGGTGACAGGCGCAGCTTGCCCCTGATTTTGTATATGGCCAAAAAATGAACAGACTATTGCTGGTTAAATGCACTTGGTGTGACAGCTTCACCCTGATGTAGGCTTTAGCCAAAAAACAACCACACCATTGAGGGTTAAATGCACTTGGTGACAGGCGCAGCTTGCCCCTGATTTTGTATATGGCCAAAAAATGAACAGACTATTGCTGGTTAAATGCACTTGGTGTGACAGCTTCACCCTGATGTAGGCTTTAGCCAAAAAACAACCACACCATTGAGGGTTAAATGCACTTGGTGACTGGCGCAGCTTGCCCCTGATTTTGTATATGGCCAAAAAATGAACAGACTATTGCTGGTTAAATGCACTTGGTGTGACAGCTTCACCCTGATGTAGGCTTTAGCCAAAAAACAACCACACCATTGAGGGTTAAATGCACTTGGTCGCAGCTTGTGCTGGCGCACCACAAGACACAAAATGGCCGCCGATCACCCCAGAAAAATGAGACTGACAAACGGTCTGTGCAGCCTAAAAACAGTGAGCAATTGAGGATCAGCAGCTCAATGATCCACAGCTGCAGATCGATCAGTTAATCAAGTCCTTTGGAGGAGTTAATCTGCCTAATCTCGCCCTACTGTCGCAGCCGCAACCTCTCCCTACGCTAATCAGAGCAGAGTGACGGGCGGCGCTATGTGACTCCAGCTTAAATAGAGGCTGGGTCACATGGTGCTCTGGCCAATCACAGCCATGCCAATAGTAGGCATGGCTGTGATGGCCTCTTGGGGCAAGTAGTATGACGCTTGTTGATTGGCTGCTTTGCAGCCTTTCAAAAAGCGCCAAGAAAGCGTCACAAAAGCGCGAAGAAAGCGACGAACACCGAACCCGAACCCGGACTTTTACGAAAATGTCCGGGTTCGGGTCCGTGTCACGGACACCCCAAAATTCGGTACGAACCCGAACTATACAGTTCGAGTTCGCTCATCCCTACTCTCTACCATGAGGACATCTTTCCATCTGCCATCGGGAGAGATTTGGGACACCCCATAAATATTAGATGGACCACAATTCATCCACCGTTTATCTACTGTGGGGGGGAGGGGCAGCTTGTATGGGTTTCCTTCCAGGCTGTCCACAAACAAGGATCATTTAGTAGACTTTTTATGCTTGGGTTTACACGCTAGAATTTTTTGTGTAATAAAGGCTAATTTGATGATAAACCATTTATCCAATAATATATGTCAGTGTTGTGCTCATGACTAGATTCATGATCAGAATTATTGGCGTTATTGGCGGAGCGACCGCGCATCAAGCACAGCATCTACGTCCATAGCGCAACAAAAAACGTATTTTCATAAACATATAAAGGAGCATTTTACAATATTAGTGGACTGAATGCTCACAAAAGAAGCAGTGGTTATGTTTCAGGTCCTCAGGATAGGTCATCAGTATCTGATAGGTGGGGGTCCAACATTGGGGACCCCTGCCAATGAGCTGTGAGTGCCGCGGTCTTCTCGCAGCTTACCAAGCACAGCGCTGTACATTGTATAGTGGCTGTGCCTGGTATTGCATTCAGCCCCATTCACTTCAAAGGGGCAGACTGCGATACCAAGCACTGCCACTATGCAATGTGCTGGTGCCTTCTCAAACAGCTGATCGGTGGGGATCCGGGGTGTCGGACCGCCACCCATCAGATACTGATGAACTATTCAGAGCATAGGTCATCAGTATCAAAATCCCGGAAAACCCCTTTAAAAATGTAGCATACCGAGAAGACAAGCCATCAATATTCCTGATCAGTATTAGGTCGGGTTCACATCACCGTTTAGTTTTCTGATCCATCAGAAGAAGAGAAAAAAAAAATGGATCCTTTATTTTGAGGATTTATTGTCCTCATTTTGTATCCGTTTTTGTCAGCCCCGTCTTCGTTATTTGAGAAGGGAGAAAAGGTCCTCCACGAAGTACTTTTCCCCATCAAAAATAATGGCTCTCAGATGGAACTGACAAAAACGGATGCAAAATGAGAACAACGGACGCTCAAAACAAAGGATCCGTTTTTTGTTTTTTTTTCTATTTATCTGATGAGAGCTCATGCACATGACCATTGGCTGTCTCGAATACTGGCCCTGTGCATTTTGCGGAATTTAACAGCCGGCCGCTAACAGAACAGTCCTATCCCTGTCCGTAATGCGGACAATAATAGCACATGTTCTACAATGTTGCTGGCGGCAAGGAACAGACGTGCGGATATGAACAGCACAAGGAGTACTGTCCACATCTTTTGCGGCCCCATTGAAGTGAATGGGTCTGCATTCAACCGGTAAAAAATGCGGATCCGATGTGCGACAAAAAACGTGGTCATGTGCCCTAATAATAACATGTAACACATTTATATTGCGGATCTGTTTTACGGAACTAGCTTGAAACTAGCCTAAGGTTACTTTCACATCTGCCGCACTACGATCTGGCCGCCTGATCCGGCAGAGAAAACGGGGAATCGGCCGGATACAAACCATAGCATTCCCGGCCATTCTGTTTGCATCAGGTAGTGTTGGATCGGGAGAATTCCGGCCGTTCTCTGCCGGAATACACACCGCAGATGTGAAAGTAGCTATGGGGGTCATGCACACGACCACAGCCTGTTTTGTAGTCTGCAAATTGCGGATCCACAAAACACGGATACCGGCTGTGTGTGTTCCACATTTTTACGGAAGGGGAACGTCCTGCCCTTTATAGAACTGTCCTATGCTTGTTCGTAAAATGGACAAGAATAGGATATGTTCTATTTTTTCAACTGCATTGAAGTGAATGGGTCCACATCCGATCCACAAAAAATGCGGATCGGATGCGGACCCAAAACACGGACGTGTGCATGAGCCCTTATGCAGATACGTGTGTTTGCATTGTTACAGGGCAGGCAGCAAACACTTGTGACCTCAGGATCAGATTGCACCGTTTGTTTGCAGTCTGGAGACACAGGTTTAAGGGGCTTTACACCCCAAATAATAAAATATTTTCAATGAAAACTATTTGTCAACTGGACAAACACTAGAGGAATCTGTGTGTGTGTGTGTAGAGGGGGGGGGGGGGGGCATACACTTCTATGGGGAGGATGTGTGATTATGGATGTGGTTTTCAGAAGGACATGACCGAGCAGAGTTTTACCAGATTGATCTTTCCCCCAAAAAAATAAAAAAAATAAAACCAATGTAGCCAATTATAACCAGAAAAGTGCTCGATATAAAATAATTTGGGTAACATACATGTAATGTATCAGGGAGAGGGTCTCAGAAGTGGCGATAAACATATTTTGATATGCCCTGACCATTTATACAGGCCATGCCCCTCAACCTCTTCCAACTATGAGTATTGTATATGACCCTCTTCATCATGCCCCCAAATTAATACACCCCAGACCAGACTCCTAAAAAAATACAGAGTCCATAGCAGATTTCTTAACAAGAACACAATCAAGACGAGACCCCCTAAACAAATACAGACACCCGGACCCCTAAATAAATAGACCAGCAAACTCTCTAAATGCAGAGCCAAGACTCCTAAATACATACAGACCCCAGATCAGACTGCCAAACCCCTGGACCCAGACCCCCAAGAGAACTCCAGACCCTAGACCAGACCCACTGAACAAATGCAGAACAACAAATTTTTAATAAATCAGCATCAAATCAGATCCCCTAAACACAGAGCCAGACTGGACCCCCTAAATAGAAAGACCCACCTCGGACACCTTAAATAAATGCAGACCCCAGACCAGACCGTGCATTACTTAACAAACAGTGTTAGGCCTAGTTCACAGGATCCGCAAAACACGGATACCGGCCGTGTGCGTTCCGCAATTTGCGGGCCGCACATGGCCAGCTCTATATAGAGAATGCCTAAGCTTGCGGACAAGAATAGGACACGCGCCATCTTTTTTGCGGAGCCACGGAATGGAACAACGGATGCGGACAGCACACAGTGTTCTGTCGGCATCTTTTGCGGCCCCATTGAAATGAATGGGTCCGCACCTGTTCCGAAAATTTGCCGAACGGATGCGGATCCATTTATACGGTCGTGTGAATGCACCCTTAGGATGCGTTTCGGCCCGTCCTCACATCACAGTACGAGGGAACATTTTAAGTGACACAGTCCTGTCGCGGTTTCTGATGAGATCAGCCATGGTAAATAACATACACTAATGGGGTTTTTCTCTGGGCTACAGATACTAATGACGTCTCCTCTGGATTTGTCATCAATATCAGATTAGTGAAGGTCTGACACCTGACACCTCCATCGAAGCGGTGTCTTGGCTGCTGTGGTGCCAGAAACCATACAGTGTACGGAGATGGACGCACTGTTTATAGATGTGCCCGGGTACTGCTGCTTAGCTCTCATTCAAGTGGGCTTAGCCGGAAGTGCACCCGGACCTTAAAAACAGATAGACGGACAGAAAATGGATGCACACACGGATGCAAAATGGCAATGAGAACACTGACAGTGCATCCATTTTATTGGACATTTGAATGTATCCTAGCTCTTTTTCGCTCTAGGGTCTGGAGGGTATGCATCCAGAACGTATGGCGTGGTATCCGGATATGAGAGGCTGCAGGCGCTAGACCAGAAATTTGTAAATTCCTGGTCAATGAATCAAAACAACACCTGTATTTTGTACACTACCAAAGGTCCACAAGAAATCTGAGATACCCTCCACCCCCACCTCTGGCCGCCCCATACTGGCCTCTATGGATCTGAAACTGGATCTGAAGGGGTTATGCCATGATTTATGTAGAAAATGAAAATCAGACATCATACAGAGCATGACAATACCTTTCTAGTAAAGCTAGAACCAGCCCTGTACCTCATATGGATCCAGAGATCTTCCCATCCATTGGTCCGATTACTCTGCTAGATTTACACTACTCAAACAAAAAGTTTGGGATATTTGACTTTCGAGGGAAATTTATGAAAAACGCTAAATCTTCCCGCTCCAGTGCTATATTATAAAAGTAGGGCATTTAAGTAGAAGCAGCAATGGTAATTTCCTTAACTCAAACAATTTATTGAAACAAAAGCCAACACCAGTGCTGGATATACCACCACAAAATGTCACTGTCTCAATAGCTTGTCATGTGGCCTTGAGCATCAATTACAGCTTGACAACAACGTCTCTTGCTGTTCACAAGTCGACTTATTGTCTGCTGAGGTATGGTATTTCACTCTTCTTGAAGGACGGCCCTCAGGTCATTGAGGTTCTGAAGTACAGAGTTACGAGCGACTCAGCTGATCCCAAAGGTTTTCAATGGCATTCAGGTCTTGAGAAAGTGCAGGCCACTCCATTTGGGGTCCCCCAGTCTCCAGCAGCCGTTCCCTAATGATGCCACCTCGATGAGCTAGCGCATTGTCATCCATAAAGAAGGATGAAGGTACCCTTGCAGGTTATCTAGCACACAGACCACGCTGATGTAAACGATTTCGAATGGTCTGACACTTAGATGCCTCTCACCTCCCTTAAATGTGCCTGGAGTTGTTTGGCATTCATTATCCGGTTCCGCAAGGCATTTTTCACAATGAAGTGTGGGATGTGTCCAAAGGACGTCCACTTCCAGGGCCGGACTGGGGATAAAAACCAGCCCTGGAAAAAGTTGCACACCAGCCCCACAGCGTTGCGTCATTATTTACTTGTTTATAAAAGGGGAAAGCATTCATTTTAAAACAAGTGTGTAAACACGAATATGAACTTTGCCCCACAATAGCTCTTTTGTAGAACCCCATTGTTCATATTACCGTTTTACTGGCTAGGGCAGCGCTAAATCCCAGCCATCAGTGCCGTTGACGTCACCGGGGTTCCTGGCAGCCCCATGGAGAGCCCCGGCACGTCACCAGATCTTCAAAAAATGCCTTTGCCCTGCGCGATTTAGCGCAGGGCAAAGGAGAGCATCGGAGCATGAACTGCTCCGATGCTCAAGTCAGAAGGCCTGCCTGGGTGAAAATGGAGGGATGTCCGGGTTCAGCTCTGAACCCGAACAACCCCTTTAATTTATACTCAGATATAGTCCTCCTGTAAGTACCTGGCCTTCCCCCTCTGTCCTCCTCTTCTTCACCCCCTTCCTCTTCTGTCCCCCTTGAATGTATGTCAGCAGCAGCACCAGGAGAAGGACTGGAGCTGCAGGCTGCACAGGGACAAGTGAGTGACTGGCACCCCCTTCCTGCTGTCACAGAGTTGCTGGATTCTCCTGGAAAAGTTGTTGAAGTGCAGCTGCCTGGAGGTGGTGGGCTCCAAGCTTCTCACAGCCACTCTGACCATCATGCATGGAGTTTCAGCTGCCTGGAAGTGACCTCCAGGCTTCTATGTAGGAAGGCACAGTAGACTGCTGGGAGCTGCCTGTGTGGAGGCTGAGCAGCCTGCTGGATGCAGAGAGCTGTGTGATCACTGTCCCCTCCTGTACAGAGAGCAGCAAGGGACTCTCCAGGAGTGGCATCGGCTGGGCAGATCCGCTTCTAGGATGTGGGCTCCATGGGCACTCTGTACCCTCACATGCTTCTTTATGCATCACAGCAAGGAGATTGGGGCAGTTGACAGCAGGGCTCTGGCTGGAGGTAGCACTTTGTGAAAGGTTGTCACACAGGTTGTCAGGGGCTGGGAGTGGAGAACATCTTGGTGTGTAACCTGGTGTCACTGTGCTGTACAAAGGATCTGCTGGGCATGGTGCCTCCACAGAGGGCAGGGAATCAGATTGACTGAGGAGGGCTTGTACTTTGGAGAAGAATATGTGGCTTCATGTGACAGAGCAGAGGAATCGCACAGAAGAGTGTGTGGATGAGGATACGTCGTGTCTCCAGGAGCTCTGCCCCTGACATCTCCAAGTGACAGACACTGCTGGACCCCCCTGGCACCCTGCACACAGAGCCTTCCTGTATGTATGGCTGGTGCCAACTTGTGATCAGATCTGACAGTCTGAAGCCAGGAAGCGCTGCCACCCTGTCCCCAGGTCTGCTCTGTGCATGCACCCAGAGCCCTCTGTGCCCACGCCGGTGATGCCATGTCCCGCAACCATAGTGGAGGTGATGTGGGAGGCTCTGGGCTCTGGATAAAAAGCAGCTCTGGAGGTAAAGGCAGGGGTAGGGACCGTTACTACGGCACGAAAGATGTGGAGTCGGGGCAACAGGGTGCTGTTGAACTCCAGTAGAGGGGATGGGCTGCTTCTCCTGGGCACCGGTGACACTGGCAGAGGCAGCGGTGTGGGACCAGGAGGGGGCTTGCAGGAGAGCCGCCGGGGGAAGCAGGGAGCTCGCATGAGCTTATTGGGGAAGCCGCTGTCGTACAACAGCAGCCAGAGCTGCCGGAGGAACGTGAAGTATCGGAGGCTGCATAACTACCTGTGCAACGTGCTGGAGAGACCCCGGGGCTGGGCATTTGTCTACCACGTCTTTGTGAGTACCGGACACCGTGCTGCTGTGTATAATGCACCGCCACTCGCCACATGTGGGCATGGCCCTGGCATCCAATACATATCAGGGAAAGCTATACTGTGCATTTATAATGTGTGCAGGGTGCCAGGGGGTCCAGCAGTGTCTGTCACTTGGAGATGTCAGGGGCAGATCTCCTGGAGACACGACGTATCCTCATCCACACACTCTTCTGTGCGATTCCTCTGCTCTGTCACATGAAGCCACATATTCTTCTCCAAAGTACAAGCCCTCCTCAGTCAATCTGATTCCCTGCCCTCTGTGGAGGCACCATGCCCAGCAGGTCCTTTGTACAGCACAGTGACACCAGGTTACACACCAAGATGTTCTCCACTCCCAGCCCCTGACAACCTGTGTGACAACCTTTCACAAAGTGCTACCTCCAGCCAGAGCCCTACAGTCAACTGCCCCAATCTCCTTGCTGTGATGCATAAAGAAGCATGTGAGGGTACAGAGTGCCCATGGAGCCCACATCCTAGAAGCGGATCTGCCCAGCCGATGCCACTCCTGGAGATTACTGTAAACTGGAGACTGTATGTAAACTAATAGTATACACTACATAACCCTGGCAGCCTGCACAGTCACATGTGGGCACAGCCCTGGCATCCAATACATATCACAGAGAGCTATACTGTGCATTATAAGCTATACTGCACAGTATAGCTCTCTGTGATATACCATATTTTTCGCCGTATAAGACGCACCTAGGTTTTTGAGGAGGAAAATAAGAAAAAAAATATTTTGAACCAAAAGGTGTGCTTTTGGTGGGTTTTGAACTAATTGTGGTCTGTGGATGGCACTATTACTGGGGATCTGTGGCTGACGCACTGTTATGGGGGGATCTGTGGGTGACGCACTGTTATGGGGGATCTGTGGGTGACGCACATGGGGGATCTGTGGGTGACGCACTGTGATGGGGGATCTGTGGGTGACGCACATGGGGGATCTGTGGGTGACGCACTGTTATGGGGGATCTGTGGGTGACACTTATGGGGGATCTGTGGGTGACACTTATGGGGGATCTGTGGGTGACACTTATGGGGGATCTGTGGGTGACACTTATGGGGGATCTGTGGGTGGCTCTTATTGGGGTCTCTGTGTATGACAGTTATGGGGGGGATCTGTGGATGACACATATATAGCATCTTATGCTATGTGTCATCCACAGATCCCCTCCATAAGTGTCCCTGCAGTGAATGACCCTCAATACAGGGCTGGGGGCCGGCATCTGGCTTTATAATGACAGCGGGGCCCGTGCAGTGACTATTCTACTACACGGGCCCCGCTCACTGTATAATCGTATGTCTAATAGTAAATAGTTATGTGCATAATCGCATAATGAGCGGAGTACTTACAACTACAAGCGCTCGCCGAGAGGAGGGAGGAGGCAGGAGGCAGGCCGGGAGGACAGGTGCTGGCAGCGTGAGTCATACGTCATGCGCCCACGCCGCCTGCTTCATTCATAAAGTGGGCGGCGCAGGCGCGTGACGTATGACTCACACACTGCCAGCGCCCGTCCTCCCAGCCTGCCTCCTCCCTCCTCTCGGCGAGCGTTTGTAGTTGTAAGTACTCCGCAAAAAAATTGCGCAAAAAATTCGCACAGAAAATTTGCGCAAAAAATCGCGCAAAAATTTGCGCGGAAATCCGCACGAAAATTCGCAAATCGCAAAATAAGCTGCATTCGCCGTATAAGACGCACTGCTATTTTCCCCCCACTTTTGGGGGGATAAAAGTGCGTCTTATACGGTGAAAAATACGGTATATTGGATGCCAGGGATGTGCCCACATGTGACTGTGCAGGCTGTCAGGGTTATGTAGTGTATATTAGTGTACATACAGTCTTAAAATTTATAGGACTGTATGTAAATAATATATGTAGTGTACGGGAGAGTAATACCCCGTCACTACAGAAGGGTCACTTGGGTACTGTCGTTCCCCCTGTATTTATGGGGAGGTTGGTATGAAACATCTTGTTAACTGTAATGCTATGTACTTCCTGTTACTGTGAAATGTGCATGTGCAGGCCGGCTAGGGTGTCATTCCAGCTCTGAGTCACTAGAGGGAGCTAGGGAACCCTAGGTTATATAAGGCCCAGTCAGGAAGTAGTAGTAGGGACAGACAGTGGGAGCAGAGGTCAGAGATGATCCTGTGTCTGAGTCAAGGCCAGGCTATGGGCCTGTGAGAGGAGCGCAGGCCTGAAGCCTGCCGACTAGGAGAGGGTGGTAAAGGCCCTGTAACCGGGTTCCGGATCCAAGGAAAAGGTTCCCCTCCTGAGTCATCATCCGTTTAGCTGAAACATCATAAGCAAGCAGCCAGCCGGGACACAGAATACTACAGAGGCCGATCAGATAAAGCAAGAGGTACTCAAGATAACAGAGGAGGTACTAGATAAAGACAGCTTCAAGGGTACGCCAGCTATAGGGCATTGGACCTTGGAGGATAAGTCACATGTTTCAGGACCAGTCAGGAATAGTGTGCAAGCCGCCTGTACTGCATCTCCTGTAATTAACACTCTGTAAAAAACATTGCTAAGACCGGCCATTCTGTAATTCCAAGAACCACCTGTATTCAAATTGAAACCAACTGTCTTTCATGGAACTGCGCTTCCAACTGCGTCCATGTTTGATTATAACTGATATTCAGTAAAGTTCCAGTTTTTGTTGGCTATCCTGTGCTTGCTTCATTCTTCTACAATATCATACACGGCGTGTCACCGTTTAATTGACACTGGCGTCATGAACATTAAATACCCGCCTGTTCCGGTATCTGACCAGAATTGAAGACGACAGTGGATCCCAGGTTAGTGGGTAAATCTGCACTACAAAGCCCAGCATACACTACTGACCCCCTGGGACACTGCATATACACTACATAACCCTGACAGCCTGCACAGTCACATGTAGGCACAGCCTGGCCCCTTCTTACCCCCAGTATTTGCGGCTCCTCAAGTCCTCTCAGGGCTGTTTGCATCGGTCATGACGGCACAGGGCTCGGGCTCTGCTTCCGGTCTGCGGCCTGGGCCCGGCATATTGAATCTGGAGGTGAGGCCACTTGCAGGAAGTCAGAGAGGGGCAGCCACACACAGGACAGCCAGCCAGGAGGATCACGGGCTGCTGCTCACAGTGACACCAGGTGGTCGGAGGGAGCAGTGCCGCTCCCACGGAGGCCGGCTGCCGGCCTGCTCAGCTCCACCCACCGGCCACCACTACAGAGCTTTCAGATTCGGCCTGCCGGCCGCCGAAAAGGTGCAGACACATCTTAAAGCGGCCCCAGGGCCGGCGGCCTACCGGGAAATTTCCCGGTATCCCGGTGGGCCAGTCCGGCCCTGTCCACTTCTATGCCTTTATGTGACTCTCCCAGTCTCTTTGTATCTCTGTCACAACCTGCTGACGACACTCTGTGACACTCTAAGCTCAGTGGCCACTTCTGTCTGAGAACATCTTGCTTGAAGCCTTGCAATGGCGAAGTACTGTTGATCAATTGTTAGGTGTCATCTTGGTCTCATGATGTCAAAATGTGAACAGCATGATGAGGAGGACTGCTTAGATACCAATTCTAATTGAACCAGTTTTTAGGGCAATTCATGGATCAAACACCTGTTGTGAATTTTGCTGTTAAGCTCCTTGTTAGAGAACAGCAAGTTGTGCAAAAAGTACTGAACCATTGGACAGTTGGAAATGTGCAATCAAAAGTTTAGAGAAGGTCACATTGAGTTCACCTGTAAAGGTAAGAGTGCATTTTAGGTCCATCCTGAAATTTCACCCACAAGCCAAATATCCCTTACTTTAGTTGTTGTGTATCTTCAGCCTGGCAGCTTGGGAGGGGGGGGGGGGGGCGGCGGCGGGGGGGGGGGGGGGGGGGTGTACTTTCTGCTGCAGCCATCTCCATGTAACTGAAAGAAGAAAGCAGGTGCTGGGATTTTGTTTGACTGCTCATAGGGAATTGTCCATCTCCACCTGCACCTCTGCAGTCCGAGTGCCATATATGGGCTGTTTAGACATTTTACCAGACCATTCATCTCATAAACCTGATTTTGTTGGGACAATCTTGCAAATTTGTCTGGAAAGAGGCAAAGTTTATTAAAATTTACTCCCTAAAGTGCTTGTTTTTTGGGGCATTCGGAGGACAGAGCTTAAAGCTTCCTTCACATGTGGCAGATTTTTTTGCAAACATTTCTGCACCTGAAAATCTGTTCCATTCGGCTGAATGCGGTTATCTCGCAGCAAGCACATGGATTTCTATAAACCCCATTAAGTGAATGGAGATGATTTTCAGTTGCAGAAAACTTCTGCAATAAAATCTGCCAAGCGCGAAAGCGTTCTGAATGTACCTGTTTTTGAGTACCGATATTTAAATAATGGTATGTATGCTAGAACCACCAAACTTATACAAGACCCAAGAACTGACACCGGGTCTGGTATCACGATATTGTCGGTGCTGACTCCTAGGAGTGAACAGAACTGTAGGAATAAAGAGGGGTTAGTATTTAGGGAGGATGTGGCACCTGGATGTAACATTACTATGGAATCCCATCACCTCTACAGTATGTACACCCAGGGGGTGGGGGTTGGGGATGAGCGGGGAAGCTGCATAAATACCACAAAACTAAGAGGGGTAGGTGTTCATGTTCTGCTTCTATCTGCAGTTTCTGATATTTCTTCTGCAGATGGAATCGATGCTGTACAATCCACGTTAGCACGGCATGAATCACACAATACAAGGGTCATGTACCTTCACACCTCCCCCTCCAGCAATAGAAACAAAGAGCATAAAGGAGTCGGGTTCAAAACATCAGATATTTCTATATTATAGTTCAAAGATAGGGAAGCTGCCCACAGAGCCGTCCACACTGTGACATGTGGTAGAGGGTCTAGGTGGAGCTACTGGGGGTCCAGGACAGGTACACTAGGACTCTGCATATGCCCTACATATCTAGGCAGAAGCCTAGGAAAGCAGGATGTGGACGCAGTGAGATATTGGTTGTCACCAGTTAAGGGCTTGTTCACACGACTGTGCCGTGTTTTGCAGTCCACAAATTGTGGATCCCGCCAGTGTGCCTTCCGCAATTTGCGGAACTGAACAGGAGGCCCATTATTGAAATGCCTATTCTTGTCCGCAAAACGGACAAGAATAGGACATGCTATATTTTTTTTTGCAGGGCCACGGAACGGAGCAACGGATGCGGACAGCACACGGAGTGCTGTCTGCATCTTTTGCGGCCCCATTTAAGTTAAAAATAGGGCTCGGATGCGGACCAAAACCACGGTCGTGTGAATGAGCCCTAAGAGATTTTTCACTGAAGGCTGGTTTGAATTTTTAACAATTTGACAGAAGACGACACGTTAAGGACTTATAGGTTACTGACCTTTTTTGGATTGGGCTCGCCTTTAAAGAGTAACTAAACTTTTGTATGATTTTTTGTGAACGTGTCCCTAATGCCCTAATAACAGTTTTTGTAATATAGTTTATTATTGTATTTTGTATTTTTATTCCACTTTTTCCACCATAAAGCGCACCTTTCCCTGTGCACTTAAAATTCACTTCTCTGTACACCTCTGACTTCTCATATTGCTGCTCCTGCCCGCGCTCCCTGGACGATTACTAACTCCTGGCATAGCACATGGGGACCCTGAGGCGGAGCGGGCTCCTGCCTCTGCCTGCTCCGCTAAGCTATGAGGCCTGCATGTCAGCTCTTAGCTTAGCGGAGCAGGCAGAAGCAGGAGCTGCTCTGCTCAGCTAATCCTGGCATAGCACATGGTTACAAGGTACCCATGTGCTATGCCAGGAGTTGGTAATCCTCATGGGGGCATGGGCAGGAGCAGCAATGTGCGCTCCTCCCCGTACTCCCTGCGCTGCGGCCCCATTGATAAAATGTACAGTCCGTACTCCGTACACCGCTGAGGTGTCAGAGGCGTACAGAAAAGTGAATTTTAAGCGCACGGTGAAAGGTGCGCTTTAGGCAGGAAAAGGTTGAATAAAAATACAAAATACATTAATAAATAATATCACAAAAACTATTATTAGGGCATTAGGGACATGTTCACAAAAAAATCATACAAAAGTTTAGTTACTCTTTAAATGTTCTAAATAAACTGTCCAAAGGCGAACTGGGAAAAAAAACAACTAAAAATGGCCTAATGTTGTAGGTGTGTCCAAATGGACAGAAGGCGGAGCAACACAAGTAGGCGGGGTGTTCAATACTGTAGTGCAGTGCAAAATACTGCCCCAGCAGAACCAAGTGCTACAGTGTGGCACAAAATACTGTCGCTCCCACTGCAGTATTCAACTGTGTCATTGTCCTGAAGACGGCCATACAGTTGAAATTGGGAGGGCCCAATGATGAGGGCATGAGATCGTCACGTACCCGCAAGGAGGACTCAGGCAGTTCCCCCCCTTGAGCATCAGCCCACTATGGCCAGTCCACCCCTGTCTAGGAAGAGAGTTTCTCTTTTTATGGCATATTGTAATTTTGCATAAAGCTAAACCCATCAGCAGCAGCTATAGAAATCTCCCTGGTAGTTTGCTGCAATGTATCAGTCAGGAGTCCATGTTGTCTAGGCTGGATCCAGTGTCTGTACAGTTGCCCATGTTTGCCATTGATTGCAATAAAAAAAAGGCCATATTGTATACACCAACATGTAGTGTATGTTCTGATTGGTAAACCAGCGGGTTCCATTCTGCACATTCTGCACATCTTAGGGCTCTTTCACATGAGCATGTCCCTTGCAGGAATCGCGCTCCGTGTGAGAGAGGGGTCGTGCACACATGACTGATAATGCAATGTGCCTTTGCTTGACCTTTCTGTAACGGAATCATACTGACCGCTTTATGTCAGTATGATTCCGTTACAGAAAGGTCAAGCAGAGGCACATTGCATTATCAGTCCTGATACTGCCATGTGCTTCCTAAGTCCAGAAAGCACGATCCCTCTCTCACATGGAGCCTGATTCCCGCAAGGGACATACCTGCTCATGTAGAAGAGCCCTTAAGCTTTTCTTACCTGGCCACTACCTTTCTTAATTCTTGTCTGCATGATCCTCCCACACGGCCAATTAGGCCACAGCTGTCTCTTATTTCACTAATTAGATCCCACTGTATGGCCGGTCTGCATTGTTAATGGCCGGACAGTATTGATGGTGCTGACCATTAACAACGCAGACTGATTATACAGTGCGGACTTCATTTGTTAATTAAGAGGCAGCTGTGACCTAATTGGCCGTGCGGTACCTTACTGCCGCACACCCGGGCCATGAACGGCTCACAACTGCACCGTGTGGTCATACCCTTAAAGGGGTTTTCCAGTAATAATGAAATTTTATCTAATGCCCGGAGCCTGCTTCCCCAAATAGAAAATTCCTACTTTCCTGCTACCCGCCAATCTGGTCCTCCGTGCTGTCCAACAGTGGAGGCAGTGGGGAGAACTGGAGCACCAGGGGCCAGATAAGTATGAATATTCTGTTTGGGGAAGCAGGCTGCAGTCATTAGATAAAATGTAATTATTACCGGAAAACCCCTTTAAAATCTATGGGCATATTACTGATGTTATAGTGGTGTGAACCCAACGTCCCCAGTAATGATACATTGTAGCTACCAGGACATGAGAAAGGTTTTCTTCTGATTTCTTTACATCTCTAATTTCTTTACATACAGTTGCAAGAAAAAGTATGTGAACCCTTTGGAATGATATGGATTTCTGCACAAATTGGTCATAAAATGTGATCTGATCTTCATCTAAGTCACAACAATAGACAATCACAGTCTGCTTAAACTAATAACACACAAATAATTTAATGTTACCATGTTTTTATTGAACACACCATGTAAACATTCACAGTGCAGGTGGGAAAAGTATGTGAACCCCTAGACTAATTACATCTCCAAGAGCTCATTGGAGTGAGGAGTCAGGCAACTGGAGTCCAATCAATGAGATGAGATTGGAGGTGTTGGTTACAGCTGCCCTGCCCTATAAGAAACACACACCAGTTCTGGGTTTGCTTTTCACAAGAAGCATTGCCTGATGTGAATGATGCCTCGCACAAAAGAGCTCTCAGAAGACCTACGATTAAGAATTGTTGACTTGCATAAAGCTGGAAATGGTTATAAAAGTATCTCCAAAAGTCCACGGTAAGACAAATTGTCTATAAATGGAGAAAGTTCAGCACTGCTGCTACTCTCCCTAGGAGTGGCCGTCCTGTAAAGATGACTGCAAGAGCACAGCGCAGACTGCTCAATGAGGTGAAGAAGAATCCTAGAGTGTCAGCTAAAGACTTACAAAAGTCTCTGGCATATGCTAACATCCTGTTAGCGAATCTATGATACGTAAAACACTAAACAAGAATGGATTTCATTGGAGGATACCACAGAGGAAGCCACTGCTGTCTAAAAAAAAACATTGCTGCACGTTTACAGTTTGCACAAGAGCACCTGGATGTTCCACAGCATTACTGGCAAAATATTCTGTGGACAGATGAAACCAAAGTTGAGTTGTTTGGAAGAAACACAAAACACTATGTGTGGAGAAAAAGAGGCCCAGCACACCAACATCAAAACCTCATCCCAACTGTGAAGTATGGTGGTAGGGGCATCATGGTTTGGGGCTGCTTTGCTGCGTCAGGGCCTGGACGGATTGCTATCAAAGGAAAAATGAATTCCCAAGTTCAGGGCTCTCATAAGCAGCCCAAAACTGATCAGTTTAGCCCCAATGCATTCTGAATGGATAAGGATCCGCTCCAAATGCTCAGTATAAGTCAAAACGGATCAGTTTGCATTATCATGAACAAAAAACAAAAAAATTTAAAAAATATATATATATTTTTTTTTTTGTTCATGGTAATGCAAACGGATCCGTTCTGAACAGATACAAGCGTTTGCATTATCGGTGCTGATCCATCTGTGCAGATACAAGACGGATCCGCACCTAAACGCAGGTGTGAAAGTAGCTTTAGATGAAGATCAGATCACATTTTTTAACCAATTTGTGCAGAAATCCATATCATTCCAAAGGGTTCACATACTTTTTCTTGCAACTGTATCTAGACTAGATACAACCAGGGCCAGAATGACAGGTAGGAGAGGGTAGGCGTCTTGGGTGTCACCTCAATACTAATAAGAGGGGGCACAATCATGGCTGCATTTGCGGCCGTTCAACCTCACAGGCTTAAAGGGGTTTTCTCACCTCAGATAATGGGGGCATATCGCTAGGATATGCCCCCATTGTCTTATAGGTGTGGGTCCCGCCGCCGGGACCCGCACCTATATTGAGTACGGAGGCCAGAAAGTGAAGTAGGGCGCACTGCGCATGCGCAGCCGCCCTCCATTTATTTCTATAGGGCCGCCGAAAATAGCCGAGTGCTGACTCGGCTATTGCTGTCTGCCCCATAGAAATGAATGGGAGCGTCGGCCGGTCATGCCGGCACACTCCTATTTACTTCTATGGGAGAAGTGGGGATTAGCGCTTGGTGGTGGACGGACCCCGGTAAATCTGGGGTCCTCCAACCACAGTGCTCCCCGCTCCGTTCTCGATATAGGTGCGGGTCCCAGCGGTCGGACCTGCACCTATCAGACAATGGGGGCATATCCTAGCCATATGCCCCCATTGTCTAAGATGGGAATACCCCTTTAAGGTTCCTAGGCCTAAAGTCTCTGAGGGAGTAGAGCGGCGCAAGAGGTCGCAATGACAGCCCTGCAACCTCCTGCCCTGGATATCGAGTCGGATGATGCCAGCTCCTGCGCTCCTTCAGACCTGCCTGATGATGCCGATCCTGCACCGATTACCAGAGCATTTCTGCAACATTCCCTAAACCAGTCTCTGGAACAAGCCTTGTCTCCGGTGCTGACGGAATTGGCAGCCATTAAAATTGAGGTAACGCACGTGGGGCAAAGGGTGGAGGCGCTGGAGGACTTTCAGACAGTGGTGGTACAGCACAGTAAGGGACTTCAAACCCAAATAAGATCTCTCAGTTCCCAAGTAGACAGCGTTTATCTTCACCTGGAAGACCAGGAGAATAGAGGAAGAAGGAAAAATGTGGCATCCCCGAATCTGTAGCAGCGGAGGCACTGACAGACAGTGTAAGGCAGATGTTCGCAATACTTGTGGAAGCAGAGCGAGCCGATAACATCACCATTGAAAGAGCGCACAGAGCGCTCAGGCCGAAGCCTGCTGTAAGTGACCCGCCTATGGATACAATATGCGCCCTCTTAAATTACCTCGACACAGCTGCGGTACTCAAAGCGGCAAGAGAACGGGAAGAAGTCCTCTTTGAAGGGAACAAAATGCTATTGTTTCAGGACTTGGCTGCTAGCACTGTAGCTAAACGCAAAGCGCTGAAGCCCCTTACAGCTGAATTGAGGGAGAGGAGGCTCCCCATGAAGTGGCTTTTCCCATTTGGTCTTAATACCACAATCAACGGCCGACAGATAGTCATCCGCCATCCAGATGAACTTCCCAAGATTTGGGAGGCACTTGAGACCTCCCCGCTGGATATCCCATCATGGCTTCCTTCTGCCAACATAGAGAGGCTACCCAAGCTTACCGCTTCGACACCATGGCAAGCTATGTCCAAGCAGAAGCAACCAAAGAAGAAGCCGCTGGCAGGGGACTGAGTTATTGAACCCTGAGGTTACTGTGTTCAGGTTCAGCTTTCCTCAATGCTGTCTCTAGTTCCAGTGAGATATGTTATCTCCTCCTTACTATAAGAGTGCCTTATACTGTTTAGATTTCAGGGTTGCCGGTGTTCACATGTGAACAACCCCAGACATTCACTATGATACAATGACATGGCGCACATCACACTTTTCTCGCTTAATGTGAATGGAATGAATATACCACAGAAACGTAGTCAGGTTTATCATACGCTTAGGAAAGAAAATCCAGATATAGTGTATTTACAAGAGACACATTACAGACATAACCATGTTCCCAGTATGACTAGTAAGCATTTCCCAGAATGGCACCACGCCACCCACTCCTCAGCATCAAGAGGTGTCTCCATTGGCCTGAGTAAAAACCTCCCACTTCAGGTAAAAGCGAAATTGATAGACCCCAATGGAAGGTTTTTGTTTATTAAAGGGAAAATCCAAAATTCACTGCTCACCTTAGCCGCTATTTACGCCCCCGAATAAGGGACAGATTAAATGGCTCCTTCAGATGCTTGATTCCTTGAAACTTTTTGCTGAAGGAATCTTAACATTAGGAGGTGATTTTAATCTCGCATTGGATCATGCGCATTGGATCACACCCCATCTATCAGAGAAACAAAAACGTAGACTTCAAGTGGCTCTGGCAGACGTGGGACTATCTGATGTATGGAGATTATGTCACCCGGAGGTTAAGAACTTTACCTTTTTCTCCAAAGTCCATGGCACCTACCAGCGACCTAGATTATGTGTTCCGTTCTAACAGCGCTATATCTGCGGTTTTGAATACTTCCATAGGGTCTATCACAATTTCGGATCATGCCCCTGTGAGCATGAAGTTACAAATCAGAGATATCCCTGGGAAGTCCTGGTCTTGGTGTCACGACCCTTGGTCATGGTCGTGACTCCTTGGGAGCCGCATGCAGTTACCCGCGGTTTTGGTGTTGTGTCAACCGCAGCTGAGGGCACTTAGTGGTTTGCCTCAGGTGCGGTTGCCGCGGATAACAGGCATGCGTGCGGTTGCCCTTGGCAACGTGTTTTATGTGCACTCCCTTTGTGTGTTTGTTGTGCACGAGGTTGTGTTGGTTGTATGCACTTGGACACCTCCCTTCACCTGCGGTTGTCCGCGGCAACGTCTGGTGTTGTGTGCATGTGGTGGCAGGGTCTCGGCCTGCTGGTTGTTCTTCAGGACACGGCTGCCACGCATGCCGTTGCCAGCGGTAACAGGTGAGTGAGTGTGTGTGCTATTTCCCTTTAAGTTGGTGTTTTCCCTTCTCTTCTGTGGTGTAGGAAGGGTTAACTCCCTTCCCAGTGTGTGTGATGTCACTGGGTGTGTTCTGACCGGTGGGTGTGGCCACTCAGGCCTAAAAGCCTCTGTCTCTGGCTTGGCTCAGTAGGTTGCTCTCAGCCAGGCATAGCTGGAGCAGCCGCCTGTATATTACCATCTACCAGTGGGGGCCTCCCTTCTGGTCATAAATCTTTGTTACACGGTGTTATCTAGGTGTGTGTGGGGTTTCTGTATCATTGCAGCTTATGGTCCGGGTCCCTGTGTGATGTCTGTGTGTGCTGTCATTGTTGGTGTCCTGAACAAACAGCACCTGCACATGGGTTCCTGGTTGTGTTGTTCTGTGGCAGGTGAGTGTTGTGTTGATTGCATTTGCCTGTCACTGCCATAAGGTGTTTTCTGTTTCCCCTTGTTGCTTGGCCATTGAGACTCCTGCTCCTCCGTGCCAAGGAGGAGTAGGTCGTCTCACCCAGCTCCTAGGTCAGGGATCTGCGGAGGGTCAGCAGGGATCCGAGGTTCCTGAGTATGGGCCCTCCTACCATCAAGGTCGGCCCTTGCAGGTAGGAGACAGGGTCAGAGTTAGGGACGCAACAGGAGGTGACCTGCTCCCTAATTCTGTGTTGTTTGGCCAAGTGGTAACCCTACCATCTCCTGGCACCGCACGGCTGGGGGTTTCCCCCACCTCCAGCCGTGACACTTGGAGGCTGAACACCACTCTGTTAGAGGAGACTGCACATAGGGAGCATGTTAACAAGGTGCTTTTAGATTACTTTAGTCTGAATGAGTCCCCCCAGATTACGAGCCCGATTTTGTGGGAAGCCCACAAGGCGGTAGTAAGAGGAGAATTTATCAGCTTAGGAACCAAAGTCAAACGACAAAGGACCCAGATTATAGATTCCCTGCTCTTGCAAATTTCCACCTTAGAAAAAATACATAAAGCAGCCCAGACTGCCGAGGTACTGAATCAGTTAAAATCCCTTAGAGCTCAGCTAAAGGATAAACTGAATGTTAAATCGGCTAAAATACTTCAGACATTGCGTTTTAAGTATTATTCACATGGGGACAAAGGTTCCAAATTAATGTCGAACCTGTTGAAGTCTTAGAGAAATAAATCCTTTATCCCGGTAATTAAATCTAAGGAAGGGCTTGGATTAACCGCTACCCCAGCAATTGCAAGGGAATTCTGTAGGTTCTACACCTCCCTATATAACCTGGAGGAGGAGGGTGAGACTGGAACACATGAGAATCTTCACCTGCAATCCCGTATTAATGATTTTTTAAAATCCATTACTATACCTACCTTATCTGCCGAGGATAAAACAGATCTACTAAAACCGTTTACAGAAGATGAAGTTTCTAAAGTTCTCCATAGTATTCCATCTGGGAAAAGCCCAGGACCGGATGGTCTCCCTATAGTATATTATAAAAAATTTGCAGACACATTGATCCCATACTTCACTAAGCTGTGTAATTCCCTACTATGTGGTTCGGTTCTTCCTCCACAGGCAGCCAAGCTACTCATTCCAGTGCTGTGGAGATCTTCTGACCCGCCAAGCGCATCCATGTGGTACGAGAAAATGAATCACCTGTGTAGAATGGAGGAGTTGGCGAGTTGGGAGACTCATAAAAGACAAGGATTCCTAAACACTTGGTAGCCATGGTTGACACATATCGGAGAACAACAGGGGAAAGGCACTCACTCTGATAAACAGAGAGATCTGACTAGAAACTATGGTTTAATGGTTTGCTAGAATCTTGGGAACCGGCAAGTGATAGGACAAACTGCCTTTTCCTATCACAACATTCTGCTGGTATCAGAACAGGAGTTTAATGTGCGAAGTTAGATGTAACATTCAGTAGTATCTTGATTTATGCTTATGTCAGGTTAGATCAAGACGTGAACATGTCCGACTCTTTTTCCTTTTTGTTGCTGTTTGATATGCTTAGATCTTGGAATCAAGACTGTATCAGTAATCGTAAGATTCACAATGCGTGATAAGTTAGGTCGGCTGACCCAGATCCCAGATGTTGCTATAGGTCATATTTGTGAATCACGATGTATTGATTTATTTGACCAGTTGCACTGGTCCTGACTTTTCTGAAGATCTTGTGTATATGCACTTATATGCTTTTTGTGTTGATAAATAAAATAAAAAGAGAATGATGAAAAAATAAAAAATAAACTTTGGCGGCTTATTTGCAGAATCGGTAACAGTTCCCCATGTGCCCTATAGTAATGCTTTTGCCTTCTTACTCTTCTTGTGGCAGAGGGGGCTGAACACTGAAATCCGTAGAGACGTCACCTGTAAATCACTGGATATGGCCTTCAGTGCTTCTTTTAAATGTGTTTTAATCTCTTTATTAGAAAGTAATGTCACAGATTACCTCTTCCCGGCCTTGGATATAACTGTAGCAAACCCTCAGCTGTGAGTAGTATTAGCTCTGTACAGGTTTTCAGCCTCTGCATGTAAACATGAATGTTCACAATCCCTGAAGGCAAGCAGATATATTGAAAATGGTGAGAAACTGAAGGGCAAAGTATATCAGAAAGTTGCAGAACTGTTGATTACAGCTTTAATACCCAACAGGAAAGCCCCTGCACTGTGGAGCCCCAGCTTTCCATGCAGGATTACCGGACGTGTAGCCATGTGTACCCCCGGCAAGGTTTTCCTTGGCTCTTGTAGACCCTTGTAGCTCTGTCTGTGCAAATCTGGGGAACATGTGGGAATTTCCAGACGGGATGACTCTGGATACATTAGTGGAGTGACCTCATCTTTCATTCACAAGCAGCTGAGTGTCCAGAGCTTGGAGAGAGTACAAGGACGATGAAGGAGGAAGTAGTCCAAGTGGCTGTCATAGCTCGGATTCCCTTCCCCCGGGGGAAAGGTTCAGCCTGCTGCCCTAGTCTTGCTTCTATATACACTGGCGATGGCAGGGACGTAGCTTAAAGGGGTGCAGACAGGGCTTCCATCAGGGCAGTACTGGGGGTACTCTCATGAAGGGGCTTGATGGGAAACCTAAGCTTGGGGGGGATCAGTCATTGCCAGGCCCCAGCCAGAAGTAGGGACCAGCTACATATGTTGGGTCTCAGGAAGTGAGATGACATCATAGCCAACCCCTCTGCTAAGACACAGGGGCCACAATGACGTCAACTGCGCCGGGACACAGGCCTCTCAGGCCATAGGGAGCAAGACCCAGGTGAGTATTACATTATAATTAGTATTTTTTTTTTTTACCTGGCCTCTTGGGGACCATAGGGAACACTATGGATACATGTCCATTACTGGGACACTATAGGACATTACTGTGTGCACTGTGGGTACTTGTCTAATAATGGGAGCATTGTAGGGAAATACTGGGTGCACTATTATAACTGGGGGCACAACAGGGGGCAGTAGTATCGGTGGAGTGCACTACATAGGCATTTTTATAACTGGGGTAATTTTAGGGGTCACTATAGTGGGTATTATTACTACTGGTGGCACTATTTTTTATGCAGTATAGTATTTGGGGGCAATGGGGACCACAGTGTTGGGGAGACACCAGGATGACACTGTCGGGGCATCAGGATAGGGAGTTTGTGTTGACAAAGTGGGGAGGATCATAGAAAAGCGAGGAATCTAAGATGTGGATGGCAATCTCTGATAAGAGATAAGACATGGCTGTAAGAAGTCTTCATGGTGGTCTGGGCCAAGTGGAGAAGGTGAGAAAACAGAACGTCTACATCAGAGGAGACATCACTGGATTTAAGAAGTATGTGGTGCTATATTACCCTGTGTGACCATGCAGCATGCTTAAGGTAGGTATGTGCAGGGAAGTTAGGGTTTGGGCATGTGCAGGGTGGACCATTAGGTGTGTGCTTGTGGGGAGCCCACAAAACTTGGCTGTATGGGGCTCTGAAATTCCTGATGGCAGCCCTTGGTGCAGTGCTAGAGGTTGCACCTGGGCCCTGGTGCCTGACGGTGTCCAAAGCTTCTTGTGCCACACACGTAGACTTCAGTATTATAATTAATGGCACATGCTAAGTGGGAGCCAGTGGTATATTGGCACACTGGGGCTCAGAGTCGGTTCCTGGTACCCTTAGGCACCAAGAGTACATGTTCTGCCACTTCCCTATGTCCTTACATAAATTTTTATAATCTTCCATAAATAAAAGAATGTCCACCCATGGAAAAAATTTCTTATTGGGTACAAGGTGGAGGGTCATTGTCTACTTCTTTTCTTCTTACTTCTTAGGGCCCCATATAGCATATAGCTGAGTGAATGGGTCCGCATCCGTAATAATGCGGGGTGCACACGGGGTGCATATGGCCGGTGCCCGTATATTACGAACCTGCTGTATGCGGGCCGCAATACGGCCACGGCTGCGCAACGGCCGCATGCATGAGCCCTTAGGAGAGATCTCCTTGCATTTGACATGAGAGCAGGCTTGGAGTGGTCCACAAGGGAACAGGTTAATCCTCTGGTGGGCCCCTGAGCAAGATGGGCCCCTAGTGCCCTACCCCTTGCTTAACACATAGCACAGTAGACTGACATATAGATTGACTGACTAAGATGCTATACAGTACATTTCCTATGTCCATATAAAAAACTGGGTAGTGTGGGCAGGTAGTATATGCATGTCGTTTTACAGTGGGCCCCTAGAATGATTTTTATTGGTGGCCCTAGAAACCGCAGTCGGACACTGCATGAGAGAGAAAATGACCAGAAATTTCAATGAATGCAGAAGTTGTGTGCCACCTGCTGGCCACTGGCAGTACTGCAGTCATTCTAGAATTTCAGGCCCACAGGTCAGTGTGAAATTCCTTGTACTTGAGATGTTTTCCAGAGAACCCAGTGTAAACTAATATCTTAATCTGTTCAGTTGTGTAAATCCTTAGTGTGTGTGCTTCCAAGATCATATAATTACCACTTTTAAAGCTCAGCATGCCAAGTAGGTTGCAATCTAGCGGCAGAAAGACAATGGGGGAGATTTATCTAAACTGGTGTGAAGGAATACTGGCTTAGTTCCCCATAGCAGCCAATCAGATTCCACCTTTCATGTTTTCAAAGCTTCATTGCAAAATGAAAGGTGGAATCTTTTTTGATAAATGTCCCCCATAAAAGTCCAGTCCATAAACCTACATATAATAATCACAATAAGGGTCATTTATTAAGACTGGTGTTTTAGACACCGGTCTTAATAACCACGTGCGATGGTGGTGGATAAGCCGAAGTTATGAAGAGGCGCCGGCCTTTCTGTGCATCCATTGTCGGTCTAGATGTAAGACATCTTCCTTGCTGTCTTACATTTAGACCATTTTCTACACCTAAAACAGGCATAGAAAATGATGAATTAGATGGGCCTCCCGGCCCTTCCCCACCATGCCCACTTATTTAGAAAAGTTGCAGATTACGGAGCAAATAACCTTTGCGACACAATCTGCACCAGATATACGCCAGAAAACTGGTGTATATCTGATAGTAAACGACCCCCGAAGTGTTTTCCATAGAAGCTATATGAAGAGTATTTCCAGAATTGTTTTGCCACTACCACAAAATGTGAATACAGTCCTAGGCTCAGTGCATGAGCTGCATATTTGTAGACTAGAATAGGTCTGGATCAGGTTCTGCTAGGACATGATCCAATCCCGTCTTTGACAGGTAGAGATCATGCACAGAGCTGTAAGTATGATAGTCAGGGGCGGACACAGACAGCAGAGGACCAATGTGCAAATAATGTGCCTGGTCCCTCCCTTCTCTCAGTGCTTTGTAGCAAAGGGCAGGGGTGCACCTAGCCTTTCTGCTGCTTGAGGCAAAAAATTTAAATAGCGCCCCCCCCCATTCCAAATTCTCAACCTAACTCCTTCTCTCTAGCGGCAGCCCTACTGTTAAAGACATACTTGGAAACCATTACATACAGCGCTACAAAACATACAGGGTAAGACAGCCCCATATATGTACCTCTTATATCCATGACATCTCCTCTATGATGTAGATTTTCTCTCTCCTCATCTTCTCCATTCAGACCAGACCACCATGATGACTTCTTTCAGCCATCTCTTCTCTGTGCAGAGTTCAACAAAACGATGATAAATAAATAAAATAACAATAAACAACAAAAAAAAATAATTGCACCCAGGAAATAGTATTTCTGACACTAATAAAAATAATTGCGCTAAGCTGCTAATGTGCCAGGGTGCCCCCCACAGTATTAGTGCTCCCCAAAGTCCCAGCAATAGAAATAATTATCTGCCAGAATGCACTCAGTGTTAACATTGCCCCCAATAGTAATAATTAGAGATGAGCGAATTTCTCAAAAATTCGATTCGGCTGGTTCGGCGAATTTTCGGAAAAGATTAGATCCGAATTTGTTTGTGGCGAATCGCATTAAAAACAGCTATTTCCTGGCTGCAGAGAGCCTGTATAGTGGTGTAGAACATTGTGCCTTGCAGTAACACACATAGGGAGTCTGCTGTGGTAGTGAAATAATACTGTGAGTCAGTATGGCACGCAGATGACAGGCGTCGCTCTTAGAATCACTGCACACTTCAGTTATTTGGGCAGTCACGGGGCCAAAACTGACCAAATAACTCAAGTATGAACTCAGCCTTACAGGTCGATATTAGCGCCAAGAAGACCCGCACTCCCTTTACACCGTCGTCAGCTGATTCCACATAGATGTCTACAGAACCTCTTCTATTAAATGCTTATACAATTTAGAGCCCCCCCAACAGAGTGGAGAGGGTGTCAGCAGTAAGTTTGTGTTGACGTCACTGATTATTTTGCCCTTCCTCTGATCATTCAGAACAATCACCCCGAAAAAACAGATCCTGTCTGTTGAGCATCCGCCTTCACTCGGTCAGCATTTGGTCAGTAATCCATCAGTATTGCTAAAGCCAAAAAGAAAACAGGAGTGGATCCAAAACAGAGATGACTTGTGAATGGACTATTTGCATGTCTTCTGTGTTTTGCACCCACTCCTGCTTTTGGCTACCGAATTATAAGCCAATTCCGATGCAAAATAGGGACCATGCCATACAGGCCTTACAGCTGCTACATATATAGGATCCATTTTGCATCTCATTTTTCTTTCCTTCTGACAGGTCAGAAGAAGGGTCAAATACATGATGATGTCAACCAGGCAAAAAAGGCAAAATAGTGGCCCAGTCATGGAATAAGGAGGGTGGTAACAGCATGAAAAGTCCACAGAGTAGCCCAATGACATAGTGGTGTGGTTGAAGCAGCATGAGGAGACCACAGAGTGGCCCAGTGACATAGTGTTGAGGTGGCAGCAGCATGAGAAGACCACAGAGTGGCCCAGTGACATAGTGTTGAGGTAGCAGCAGCATGAGGAGACCACAGAGTGACCCAGTGACATAGTGTTGAGGTAGGAGCAGCATGAGGAGACCACAGAGTAGTGATGTTGCAGCAGCATGAGGAGACCACAGAGTGGTGATTTGGAATCAGCATGAGGAGACCACAGAGTGGTGAAGTGGCAGCAGTATGAGGAGACGACAGAGTGGCACAATGACATAGTGTGGAGGTGGCAGCAGCAGCATGAGGAGGCCACAGAGTGCAAGGTGACAGAGTGTGGAGGTGACAGCAGCAGCAGTATGAAGAGATCACAGAGTGGCACAATGACATAGTGTGGAGGTGGCAGCAGCATGACAAGACCACAGAGTGGCTCAGAGACAGAGTTGTGAGTTGGCAGCAGCATGGGGAGGCCACATACTGGCAAGGTAACATAGTGTGGAGGTGGCAGCAGCAGCATAAAGAGTCCAAAGAGTAGCCCAATGACATAGTGGTGAGGTGTAAGCAGCATGAGGAGACCAAAGAGTGGTCCAGTGACATAGTCTTGAGGTGACAGCAGCATGAGGAGACCACAGAGTGGCCCAGTGACATAGTGGCTTGTGTCGGCACAAGCCATCATTTCTCTGAAAGTTGCACCACTTGGAAAAAGAGTGACTGCAGCACCAGCAACTTGGGCCAGGAGCACGTTCAGCTTCTGCGCCATAGGATGACCACACGCGTATTGCTGTCTTTTGGCAATCGCTTCGGTGATCGACTGCTGACGAAATGAGTGATGAGAAGTAGGTGGATGAGGAGCAGGAGCATCAGGACCGGTAGATGATGGGAAGGACAGACAGCTCCCTTCGGCTAAGGTGGTGGAGCCTTGACTGCCTGAAATCGGGTGCGTGCCACTGGGTGATGCAGCGGTTGCTGCAATAGAATGGACCACCACATCGGAGCCACAGTTCTCCCAGGCCACTTTATGCTGATGCTGCATATGTTGACGAAGGGCCGTGTTGCCACGCTTCACCTTCTGCCGACAGATTCGGCAAATGACCATGTTAACCTCCTCCGGCGGCTTAACAAAAAACTGCCACACTGCTGGGTAGGTGATTTTACCCCCAACACTCTGCACTGATTGACTGCTATGACCGCTGCCTCTGTGAACCCCTGCACCACTACTTTCTGGGCAGGTAGGCTCCTGCGAAGCGGGTGGTCTACCCCGGACACGTTTGGCTCCTGACCTCCCACTGCTGCCACCCTGCTGACTCCCGGCCATGCTACCGACTTGCTGGCTCCGCCGCTGCCTCACGCACAAGCTGCAACCCTCTTCTCCCGATGATGATGAAGCCCCTTCGTCACCCGGCTCCCAATTGTGATCAGCTATATCATCATCGAGTACTGTCTGCACATCACTGATGTCCTCCTCAACTGTCTCTGAGCCAGGAGCCAGACTTCTCGCAACACCAGCTCCCACGCCACTTTCCTCATCACTACTTGCCAGCCTACCGGAGGAAGCGGCGGATGTCTCCTACATATCATGGCTGGGCAGTAGCTGCTGACTGTCCTCTAGTAGCTCGTCCTCGCTGTATAGTGGAGATGAGCCCACAGCATATAATACTTGTCTGGCTGAGGGAACAGAAAAGGACAGAGGCTCCCGGGCCATGCCAACTAAGGGTTGTGTCTGACGAACCCACCGACTCTTGGCTGGGGGTGTCTGATGTCACTTGGGATGAAGTGGATGACCGAGTCAACCATTCAAGCACCGCTGGGTTGCTGGTCAAGATACGACCGCTAGATGACACTGGGAGCTCAGGCCTCTCGAAGTGACCACTGCTGCCACGGCCCCTTACTCTGCTGCGACAAGTGCCTGCGCCAGAAACATTTAGGACTCTGTCCCTCCCCTATGCAGGGCCTGGCACTTTTCTGTCTGACATACTGTTAGATCAAATAAATAAATAAAAAGGAAATTAATACACCCCAAAAAAAGCTGTAATTTTGTCACTTCACCACACAACGGTCTCCCCCCCCCCCCCAACTAATATACCACAAAAAAGGCTTCAGAACATATAACTGCACCACTGAACGGCTAATAATACTTTTTTTTTTTTCACTAATACACCCTAAATAAGGCTGTAATTTTATCACTTCACCGCACAACGGCAAATAACCCCCTTTTTCCCCACTAATACACCACAAAAAAGGCTTTACAACATATAACTGCACCGCACAATGGCTAATAAGACGTATAAATATTTCCTAGTAATACACCCTGTTAATGGCTGTATCACACAGCACTTGCACCCCAATAACAAGCAAGGTTTCCTGGAATTACAGAGGTATCTTCTATTGTAAACCTAAAAGCAGCTGTATAATAGCAATTTGGATCCCCAGTCAGTGCAGCAAGGTGTAATAGGATTACTTCTATTACCCAGGCTGTAACCTCCCCTATTGGACCCTGTTCTCCTTTTATAGTGTGGAATAATTCCTCCCTATCGTTTCCTTACACTTTTAATGATATTTCCCTGAACTTGCATTTAGCCCCAAAAAAAGCACTGTCCCTAGCACCTGTCATGTCTCTCCCTGCACTAAGCACACTGGAAAATGTCTGAATCTAAGATGGCTGAAGTTATTTATAGGGCTGTGACAACACAGGGGATGACTGGCTGCATGCATGGCATTATGGGTGATCCCTCGTTCCCAGAGTTCTTTGCTCCATGTCCTAACACGTGAAGCAGCCATCAAAAATGCGATTCGTTACCACAAAGCGTGAGGAAATTCAGATTCAGTGTGAATTTTTTCAACTTCTTCAGCTTCGATTTGCTCATCTCTAGTAATAATGTCCCTATTGTGCCCCAAAAGTAATAAGGCCTCCATAGTGCCTATACCAGTAATCATGTTACTCATAGTCCCCCAGTAGCAACAATTCTCCTTACGATGTGTGCCAGTAGAAAAATGCCCCCTTATAATGTGTGACAATACAAAAAATACGCCCCTTCCTTTCAGATCAGACCCCCATATCAGAGCTCATATCAGATCCTCAGCTCAGACCCCCATATCAGATTCTCAAACCCCATATCAAATCCTTAGACCCCCATATCAGATTCTCATACCCCCATATCAGATCCTCATATCAGATCCACAGACCTCATATCAGATTCTCAGACCCCCTTATCAGATCCTCAGACCCTCATGTCAATTCCCCAGACCCCTATATCAGATGTTCAGACTCCCATATCAGATGTTCAGACCCCCATATCAGATGCTCAGGGCCCCATATGAGATGCTAAGACGGTCAGACCCCTATATTAGATGTTCTGTCCCCCATATCAGATGCTCAGGCCCCCATATCGATGCTCAGACCCCCATATCAGATACTCAGACCCCCATATCAGATGCTCAGACCCCCATATCAGATGTTCAGACCACATATCAGATGCTCAGGGCCCCATATCAGATGCTCAGACCCCCATATCAGATGCTCAGGCCCCCATATGGATGCCCAGACCCCCATATCAGATGCTCAGGGCCCCATATCAGATGTTCAGATCCCCATCAGACCTCTCCCGCTCCGCTGCTGCTCTCATGCCCGGTGTCCTCTCCTGCAGTCCCCGCTTGCTGGGCTCCTCTGGCCCTCCCTGCACCTGACTGCGTGCATCGTCAGGTCTTAGTGTCCGCTGATATTGAACTGGGTATATAGCTGCAGATGTGGACGCTGCTATGCCCATCTTTGTCCACCAGGTGCCCCCCTTGTTCTATTTGTTTCTTGTGTGGATTCTTTCAAATGGAGGTTGGGTTTATATTGTCTTTTTAATTTTATTGTTTTGATAATGTTCATTTTTTACTCCTCATTTTTCTATGTTGTGTGAACTACATTTGATTTTTAGAGATGTTTAACCCCTAGAGTCCCAGAGGACTTTTCTTTCTTGCGTTTTCATTTTTCCTCCCTGCCTTCCCGAAGCCATAACCTTTTTATTTTTCCATTCACATAGCCGTATGGGGGGTGGTTTTTTGCAGGTCAAGTTGTACTTTCCAATGGCACCACCTAATGTTGCATATGATGTAGTGGTAAGCGGGAAAAAAATTCCAAATGGGGTGGAATTGGAAATAAAATAGCAATTCCTCCAGTTTTATGGGTTTTGTCTCTATGCCACTCCCTATGCAGTATAACTGACTTGTGCACTTCATTATCTGGGTCAGTACGATTACAACAATACCAAGTTTATATAGTTTTTCTTGTGTTTTAGTAGTGAAAAAAATAAAAACTTTGAAAAAAAATTGTTTTTCTTTTCTGACCCTCCCATAACATTTGTATAGCTAATTCGGGGGAGCTGTGTGGGGGTTCATTTTTTGGGAGACAATCTGTAGTTTATATTGATACCATTTTGGAGTGTGACTTTTTGATTCAATTTTATTGGGTTAGTGAGACAATGTGAAAACAAAAGATGTCTGTGAAGGATCTGTGGTTGGTCCGTGTGTCCGTTTTTATCATCCTTGTGTCATCCGTAATTCACTGACGTTGCTCAGCTGCAAATTAATTTCCAAAGAATCTCCTATCAGTCTTCAGTGAAAAACGGGCACAACATGGATGCCATCCATGTTGTGTTCGTAATTTTCATGGACCCATAGATTTCAATGGGCGTGCTAAGTCCGCATCACGGATCAAAGTAGTGCATGTCCCTGTGATTTATTTACTGACCCATGGTCAGCAAAAAAATACTGAAATGTGAACAGACACATTTAAATCAATGAGTACGTGTGCTGTCCGTGGAAAATGCGTACAGCATACGTCAGTGAAAAACGGAAATGTGAACGAGGCTTTACTCTGTAGTTCAATAGAACTACAATCTAAGCTTCATTTGCTGTTATACTATGAAGCTCTGCCACCTGCAGGACTCCATAGAAACTACAGCTCTAATATGCTGGGTCTCTTCAGAGAGACCCAGTCATTAGAGCAAAGGAACGTCTCCACCTATCGCCGCTCAGTAGAGCTGTTCCTGCGTTCTTCCATTTTTTTCTGCAATTTGATGCCGTGGTCACATTTTGTACAACAACAAAGAATTGTTGATTCTTTACTGTAAGAGCAGTGAGATTATGGAGGTGGTGATGGTTCATGCATTAAAAAGAATTTAAGAGGGGCCTGTCCTTCTAGAAATACAAACTATTGCACGTTACTAGATTACTGGAGATGACTCATTGATCCTGAGATTTATTATATTATCAACATTTTTCAAGGCAGGAAGTAAATTTTCCATTAATTTGAGACTGTAATATAGTATATATTGTATATATTGTAGATGTTCTTCTCTGCTTGGCAGAGAGGCACAACAGTCTTTTAACGTTGCAGAACAGGTATCTGTGGAGGTGGTGGTTACTTGCACAATGTCCCACCACATGACGATTATGTCAACCACTTACTTTTAGTTTATAGTTCTCCAGCTACGAAATCTATCCAGAATGTTCTCTCAGTCCTGTTGGTCTCCGCATTACTTCAGAGGTGATAAGTTCCTCCGGTCCCTCTCTAGTGTCACGCTTCGATGTGGGAAGGAAATACTACAACGAGCATAAGAGGGAAGGGGGGGACAGGGAATCAGGCCTGAAAACTAGGGAAGGAAGATGGGCACCTCCTAGTAAAACCCTAACCAAAATCCTGATTGACTACCAGTATGAACAGACCCTAGAGGTAGGTAAGTTCATACGCAGGAATACCTAGAGTCCTATCTAGCTCTATAGGACCCTGGTACTAATGGCAGGGACAAGACCACCTATTCCTCCAAAAGGAAGGACGAACAGGAGTCTCCATCAGGCCTAATACAAACAATAGGGAAATGCAACACACAGAACCCAAACAAAATACAAAAAGGGAAAGGAAAGACTTAACTTCAAAGAGGCTATGGAAGCACCAGGAACTCCGCAACTGAAGCTATAAACCGCACTGCATTGTGGGAGAAGCAACTATAAATAAGGAAGGTTAAATTACTACATTAGCAACACCTGGAGGCAAGGGGTGCGGCCATTATCAGAAACAACACAGACACCTATTGATCCACTAGGAAAACCTGTCAGATCAAACCACGTGTTGCTAGTCTCACCAATCTGCCACCTGTCGCGGAAACGTCAGCGACATCTAGTCTCTCAGCCAGTCCCAATGGGCAGGGCCCTACCACCTTCAAGTGACAGATAGCTGATTTGCTTGAACTGTTGTGCATAACTTGACCACTCCTGCCTGACTTTTGCACAGCGGCCTCCTGTGACTCGGGGAACGTCATAGACTATGTTTTGAGTGGAAATTTTCACTTTCCAGTTATTTGCCAAAAATACGCTTAGTAACCTAACCGCCAAACTCCAGGAACCATTGTCTGTTGGCTGTTGTGGCAATTAGCCTGGATATTCATCAGGTTGCATATAGCAACCAACCACAGCTCAGCTTCGATTTTGCTACAGGTCATTAATAGGAACTCTGATTGGTTGCTGTAGGCAAAGAAGGACATTCTTAGTATAAGACGGCTTATGTGTGAGGTAATATGATTTCAATTGCGACGCTTAACCAACGTTGTTGTAGAGGCTGATGTAACTGACCTGAAGTGTATACTAATTCTGTGGGGTTTTATATACTGTCAATTAAAGACAATAATGCCCCGTAAGAAAAGGAATTCGATTGGGCGATTGTCATCAGATGCTAAGAGAAAAGTCGTATAAGGGGGCGAGTTATTATGGAAATCACTGTTAACGAGACGGGGTAGGTCACAAATAAAGGGCTGGTTGCGGTAGAGGTCACTGTTACATAGTTACATAGTTGATACGGTTGAAAAAAGACGTACGTCCATCAAGTTCAACCAAGGGATAGGTGGGGACGCGAATCCCAGAAGGAAGTGAGACTCAGATTTCTACACATTTTCATAAGCATTAATATTGTTTTCTTTTAAGAATTCATCTAAACCCTTTTTAAAACTGTCCACTGTCCCTGCTGTGACCACGTCCTGAGGAAGTCTATTCCACCGATTTACAGATCTTACAGTAAAGAAATTTGACACTTCCGGAGACTGAACTTTTTCTTCTCCAGTCGGAGGCAGTGCCCCCTTGTCTTTTGAGGGCATTTTACATGGAACAGTTTTTCACCGTATTTTGTGTATGGCCCATTTACAGGGAGTGCAGAATTATTAGGCAAATGAGTATTTTGACCACATCATCCTCTTTCTGCATGTTGTCTTACTCCAAGCTGTATAGGCTCGAAAGCCTACTACCAATTAAGCATATTAGGTGATGTGCATCTTTGTAATGAGAAGGGGTGTGGTCTAATGACATCAACACCCTATATCAGGTGTGCATAATTATTAGGCAACTTCCTTTCCTTTGGCAAAATGAGTCAAAAGAAGGACTTGACAGGCTCAGAAAAGTCAAAAATAGTGAGATATCTTGCAGAGGGATGCAGCACTCTTAAAATTGCAAAGCTTCTGAAGCGTGATCATCGAACAATCAAGCGTTTCATTCGAAATAGTCAACAGGGTCGCAAGAAGCGTGTGGAAAAACCAAGGCGCAAAATAACTGCCCATGAACTGAGAAAAGTCAAGCGTGCAGCTGCCAAGATGCCACTTGCCACCAGTTTGGCCATATTTCAGAGCTGCAACATCACTGGAGTGCCCAAAAGCACAAGGTGTGCAATACTCAGAGACATGGCCAAGGTAAGAAAGGCTGAAAGACGACCACCACTGAACAAGACACACAAGCTGAAACGTCAAGACTGGGCCAAGAAATATCTCAAGACTGATTTTTCTAAGGTTTTATGGACTGATGAAATGAGAGTGAGTCTTGATGGGCCAGATGGATGGGCCCGTGGCTGGATTGGTAAAGGGCAGAGAGCTCCAGTCCGACTCAGACGCCAGCAAGGTGGAGGTGGAGTACTGGTTTGGGCTGGTATCATCAAAGATGAGCTTGTGGGGCCTTTTCGGGTTGAGGATGGAGTCAAGCTCAACTCCCAGTCCTACTGCCAGTTTCTGGAAGACACCTTCTTCAAGCAGTGGTACAGGAAGAAGTCTGCAAGGTAAGAAAAACATGATTTTCATGCAGGACAATGCTCCATCACACGCGTCCAAGTACTCCACAGCGTGGCTGGCAAGAAAGGGTATAAAAGAAGAAAATCTAATGACATGGCCTCCTTGTTCACCTGATCTGAACCCCATTGAGAACCTGTGGTCCATCATCAAATGTGAGATTTACAAGGAGGGAAAACAGTACACCTCTCTGAACAGTGTCTGGGAGGCTGTGGTTGCTGCTGCACGCAATGTTTATGGTGAACAGATCAAAACACTGACAGAATCCATGGATGGCAGGCTTTTGAGTGTCCTTGCAAAGAAAGGTGGCTATATTGGTCACTGATTTGTTTTTGTTTTGTTTTTGAATGTCAGAAATGTATATTTGTGAATGTTGAGATGTTATATTGGTTTCACTGGTAAAAATAAATAATTGAAATGGGTATATATTTGTTTTTTGTTAAGTTGCCTAATAATTATGCACAGTAATAGTCACCTGCACACACAGATATCCCCCTAAAATAGCTAAAACTAAAAACAAACTAAAAACTACTTCCAAAAATATTCAGCTTTGATATTAATGAGTTTTTTGAGAACATGGTTGTTGTTCAATAATAAAATTAATCCTCAAAAATACAACTTGCCTAATAATTCTGCACTCCCTGTATATATTTGTATAGGTTAATCATGTCCCCCCTTAGATGTCTTTTCTCAAGACTAAATAAATGTTTTGGAAAGAATTTGGACTTCAATATATTTCTGGGACCTTGTTCATACCTTGCGTTTATGGATGATGTGTGGTTGGCCTGCAAATATGACCGCAGTGATATCCGGACTCGAGTTCAACCATGAATGTGCTAATTTGCAGACGCATACCACACATGACTAGTGTCATACAAGTACGGATACCCATTTATGTACAGTACAGACCAAAAGTTTGGACACACCTTCTCATTCAAAGAGTTTTCTTTATTTTCATGACTATGAAAATTGTAGATTCACACTGAAGGCATCAAAACTATGAATTAACACATGTGGAATTATATACATAACAAAAAAGTGTCAAACAACTGAAAATATGACATATTCTAGGTTCTTCAAAGTAGCCACTTTTTGCTTTGATTACTGCTTTGCACACTCTTGGCGTTCTCTTGATGAGCTTCAAGAGGTAGTCACCTGAAATGGTATTCAGTTCATTGGTGTGCACTGTCAGGTTTAATAAGTGGGATAATGGGGTTGGGACCATCAGTTGCGTTGTGGAGAAGTCAGGTGGATACACAGCTGATAGTCCTACTGAATAGACTGTTAGAATTTGTATTATGGCAAGAAAAAAGCAGCTAAGTAAAGAAAAACTAGTGGCCATCATTACTTTAAGAAATGAAGGTCAGTCAGTCCAAAAAATTGGGAAAACTTTGAAAGTGTCCCCAAGTGCAGTCACAAAAACCATCAAACGCTACAAAGAAACTGGCTCACATGCGGACCGCCCCAGGAAAGGAAGACCAAGAGTCACCTCTGCTGCGGAGGATAAGTTCTTTCAGGTCACCAGCCTCAGAAATCGCAGGTTAACAGCAGCTCAGATTAGACCCCAGGTCAATGCCACACAGAGTTCTAGCAGCAGACACATCTGTAGAACAACTGTTAAGAGGAGACTGTGTGAATCAAGCCTTCATGGTAGAATATCTGCTAGGAAACCACTGCTAAGGACAGGCAACAAGCAGAAGAGACTTGTTTGGGCTAAAGAACACAAGGAATGGACATTAGACCAGTGGAAATCTGTGCTTTGGTCTGATGAGTCCAAATTTGAGATCTTTGGTTCCAACCACTGTGTCTTTGTGCGACACAGAAAAGGTGAACGGATGGACTCTACATGCCTGGTTCCCACCGTGTAGCATGGAGGAGGAGGTGTGATGGTGTGGGGGTGCTTTGCTGGTGACACTGTTGGGGATTTATTCAAAATTGAAGGAAAACTGAACCAGCATGGCTACCACAGCATCTTGCAGCGGCATGCTATTCCATTCGGTTTGCGTTTAGTTGGACCATCATTTATTTTTCAACAGGACAATGACCCCAAACACACCTCCAGGCTGTGTAAGGGCTATTTGACCATGAAGGAGAGTGATGGGGTGCTGCGCCAGATGACCTGGCCTCCACAGTCACCGGACCTGAACCCAATCGAGATGGTTTGGGGTGAGCTGGACCGCAGAGTGAAGGCAAAAGGGCCAACAAGTGCTAAGCATCTCTGGGAACTCCTTCAAGACTGTTGGAAGACCATTTCAGGTGACTACCTCTTGAAGCTCATCAAGAGAATGCCAAGAGTGTGCAAAGCAGTAATCAAAGCAAAAGGTGGCTACTTTGAAGAACCTAGAATATGACATATTTTCAGTTGTTTCACACTTTTTTGTTATGTATATAATTCCACATGTGTTAATTCATAGTTTTGATGCCTTCAGTGTGAATCTACAATTTTCATAGTCATGAAAATAAAGAAAACTCTCTGAATGAGAAGGTGTGTCCAAACTTTTGGTCTGTACTGTACATAACAAAAAAGTGTGAAACAACTGAAAATATGTCATATTCTAGGCAGTGGCGTCGCCAGGGGGGGGGCAGAGGGGGCCACGGCCCCCCTACATCATGCTGTGCCCCCCCATGTGCCCCCCCAACTAAAATGCGCCCCTCCCCCCCCAAGTGAGCCGCCGCCGGGCACAGGGAGATGAGCGCTCATTGCGCTCATCTCCTTAGTAATCTGCCTGTGCCAGCGGCGGTGCAGGGGAGGGAGAGGCGTGTCCCTTCCCCTTGCTCTGATAGGCTGCAGGCACTAGGCCGGCAGCCTATCAAAGGCCGGCGAAGGCGGCGCGATGACATCATCGCGCCGCCTGAGCCATACAGCGTGGGACACAGGCCAGAAGAGGCCTGCATCGCGTCGCTGACACTGAGGTAAGTATAAGTGTTTTTTGTTTTTTTTTACAATAGTGATACTGGGGGGGGGGAGACTTACTTAATAATGGCACATGATGGGGGGGACTTACTTAATACTGGCACATGATGGGGGGGACTTACTTAATACTGGCACATGATGGGGGGGACTTACTTAATACTGGCACATGATGGGGGGGCCTTAATACTGGCGCATGAGGGGGGGCCTTAATACTGGCACATGATGGGGGGGGGCTTACTTAATACTGGCACATGATGGGGGGGCCTACTTACCCACTTCAGCCCCGCTAGGTGAAACCCCCTTCATGACCAGAGCACTTTTTACACTTCGGCACTACACTCCTTTCACCGTTTATCGCTCGGTCATGCAACTTACCACCCAAATGAATTTTACCTCCTTTTCTTCTCACTAATGGAGCTTTCATTTGGTGGTATTTCGTTGCTGCTGACATTTTTACTTTTTTTGTTATTAATCAAAATGTAACGATTTTTTTGCAAAAAAATGAAATTTTTCACTTTCAGCTGTAAAATTTTGCAAAAAAAACGACATCCATATATAAATTTTTCACCAAATTTATTGTTCTACATGTCTTTGATAAAAAAAAAATGTTTGGGCAAAAAAAAAATGGTTTGGGTAAAAGTTATAGCATTTACAAACTATGGTACAAAAATGTGAATTTCCGCTTTTTGAAACAGCTCTGACTTTCTGAGCACCTGTCATGATTCCTGAGGTTCTACAATGCCCAGACAGTAGAAACCCCCCACAAATGACCCCATTTCGGAAAGTAGACACCCTAAGGTATTCGCTGAAGGGCATAGTGAGTTCATAGAACTTTTTATTTTTTGTCAAAAATTAGCGGAAAATGATGATGATTTTTTATTTTTTATTTTTTCTTACAAAGTCTCATATTCCACTAACTTGCGACAAAAAATAAAAAATTCTAGGAACTCGCCATGCCCCTCACGGAATACCTTGGGGTGTCTTCTTTCCAAAATGGGGTCACTTGTGGCGTAGTTATACTGCCCTGGCAATTTAGGGGCCCAAATGTGTGAGAAGAACTTTGCAATCAAAATGTGTAAAAAATGACCGGTGAAATCCAAAAGGTGCACTTTGGAATATGTGCCCCTTTGCCCACCTTGGCAGCAAAAAAGTGTCACACAACTTGTATCGCCGTACTCAGGAGAAGTTGGGGAATGTGTTTTGGGGTGTCATTTTACATATACCCATGCTGGGTGAGAAAAATATCTTGGTCAAATGCCAACTTTGTATAAAAAAATGGGAAAAGTTGTCTTTTGCCAAGATATTTCTCTCATCCAGCATGGGTATATGTAAAATGACACCCCAAAACACATTCCCCAACTTCTCCTGAGTACGGCGATACCAGATGTGTCACACTTTTTTGCTGCCAAGGTGGGCAAAGGGGCACATATTCCAAAGTGCACCTTTCAGATTTTGCAGGCCATTTTTTACACATTTTGATTGCAAGGTACTTCTCACACATTTGGGCCCCTAAATTGCCAGGGCAGTATAACTACGCCACAAGTGACCCCATTTTGGAAAGAAGACACCCCAAGGTATTCCGTGAGGGGCATGGCGAGTTCCTAGAATTTTTTATTTTTTGTCACAAGTTAGCGGAAAATGATGATTTATTTTTTTTTCTCTTTTTTCCTTACAAAGTCTCATATTCCACTAACTTGCGACAAAAAATAAAAAATTCTAGGAACTCGCCATGCCCCTCACGGAATACCTTGGGGTGTCTTCTTTCCAAAATGGGGTCACTTGTGGCGTAGTTATACTGCCCTGGCAATTTAGGGGCCCAAATGTGTGAGAAGAACTTTGCAATCAAAATGTGTAAAAAATGATCGGTGAAATCCAAAAGGTGCACTTTGGAATATGTGCCCCTTTGCCCACCTTGGCAGCAAAAAAGTGTCACACAACTTGTATCGCCGTACTCAGGAGAAGTTGGGGAATGTGTTTTGGGGTGTCATTTTACATATACCCATGCTGGGTGAGAAAAATATCTTGGTCAAATGCCAACTTTGTATAAAAAAATGGGAAAAGTTGTCTTTTGCCAAGATATTTCTCTCATCCAGCATGGGTATATGTAAAATGACACCCCAAAACACATTCCCCAACTTCTCCTGAGTACGGCGATACCAGATGTGTCACACTTTTTTGCTGCCAAGGTGGGCAAAGGGGCACATATTCCAAAGTGCACCTTTCAGATTTTGCAGGCCATTTTTTACACATTTTGATTGCAAGGTACTTCTCACACATTTGGGCCCCTAAATTGCCAGGGCAGTATAACTACGCCACAAGTGACCCCATTTTGGAAAGAAGACACCCCAAGGTATTCCGTGAGGGGCATGGCGAGTTCCTAGAATTTTTTATTTTTTGTCACAAGTTAGCGGAAAATGATGATTTATTTTTTTTTCTCTTTTTTCCTTACAAAGTCTCATATTCCACTAACTTGCGACAAAAAATAAAAAATTCTAGGAACTCGCCATGCCCCTCACGGAATACCTTGGGGTGTCTTCTTTCCAAAATGGGGTCACTTGTGGCGTAGTTATACTGCCCTGGCAATTTAGGGGCCCAAATGTGTGAGAAGAACTTTGCAATCAAAATGTGTAAAAAATGACCGGTGAAATCCAAAAGGTGCACTTTGGAATATGTGCCCCTTTGCCCACCTTGGCAGCAAAAAAGTGTGACACATCTGGTATCGCCGTACTCAGGAGAAGTTGGGGAATGTGTTTTGGGGTGTCATTTTACATATACCCATGCTGGATGAGAGAAATATCTTGGCAAAAGACAACTTTTCCCATTTTTTTATACAAAGTTGGCATTTGACCAAGATATTTTTCTCACCCAGCATGGGTATATGTAAAATGACACCCCAAAACACATTCCCCAACTTCTCCTGAGTACGGCGATACCAGATGTGTGACACTTTTTTGCTGCCAAGGTGGGCAAAGGGGCACATATTCCAAAGTGCACCTTTTGGATTTCACCGGTCATTTTTTACACATTTTGATTGCAAAGTTCTTCTCACACATTTGGGCCCCTAAATTGCCAGGGCAGTATAACTACCCCACAAGTGACCCCATTTTGGAAAGAAGACACCCCAAGGTATTCTGTGAGGGGCATGGCGAGTTCCTAGAATTTTTTTTTTTTTGTCGCAAGTTAGTGGAATATGAGACTTTGTAAGGAAAAAAATAAAAAATCATCATTTTCCGCTAACTTGTGACAAAAAATAAAAAATTCTAGGAACTCGCCGTGCCCCTCACCGAATACCTTGGGGTGTCTTCTTTCCAAAATGGGGTCACTTGTGGCGTAGTTATACTGCCCTGGCAATTTAGGGGCCCAAATGTGTGAGAAGAACTTTGCAATCAAAATGTGTAAAAAATGGCCGGTGAAATCCGAAAGGTGCACTTTGGAATATGTGCCCCTTTGCCCACCTAGGCTGCAAAAAAGTGTCACACATGTGGTATCGCCGTACTCAGGAGAAGTTGGGGAATGTGTTTTGGGGTGTCATTTTACATATACCCATGCTGGGTGAGAGAAATATCTTGGCAAAAGACAACTTTTCCCATTTTTTTATAAAAAGTTGGCATTTGACCAAGATATTTATCTCACCCAGCATGGGTATATGTAAAATGACACCCCAAAACACATTCCCCAACTTCTCCTGAGTACGGCGATACCACATGTGTGACACTTTTTTGCAGCCTAGATGCGCAAAGGGGCCCAAATTCCTTTTAGGAGGGCATTTTTAGACATTTGGATCCCAGACTTCTTCTCACACTTTCGGGCCCCTAAAAAGCCAGGACAGTATAAATACCCCACATGTGACCCCACTTTGGAAAGAAGACACCCCAAGGTATTCAATGAGGGGCCTGGCGAGTTCCTAGAATTTTTTATTTTTTGCATAAGTTAGCGGAAATTGATTTTTTTGGTTTTTTTCTCACAAAGTCTCACTTTCCGCTAACTTAGGACAAAAATTTAAATCTTTCATGGACTCAATATGCCCCTCACGGAATACCTTGGGGTGTCTTCTTTCCGAAATGGGGTCACATGTGGGGTATTTATACTGCCCTGGCTTTTTAGGGGCCCTAAAGCGTGAGAAGAAGTCTGGAATATAAATGTCTAAAAATGTTACGCATTTGGATTCCGTGAGGGGTATGGTGAGTTCATGGGAGATTTTATTTTTTGACACAAGTTAGTGGAATATGAGACTTAGTAAAAAAAACAAAAACAAACAAAAAATTTCCGCTAACTTGTGCCCAAAAAAATGTCTGAATGGAGCCTTACAGGGGGGGGGGTGATCAATGACAGGGGGGGTGATCAATGACAGGGGGGTGATCAATGACAGGGGGGTAATCACCCATATAGACTCCCGGATCACCCCCCTGTCATTGATCACGCCCCTGGTAAGGCTCCATTCAGACGTCCGTATAATTTTTACGGATCCATGGATACATGGATCGGATCCACAAAAGACATGCGGATGTCTGAATGGAGCCTTACAGGGGGGTTATCAATGACAGGGGGTGATCACCCTGATCACCCCCTGTCATTGATAACCCCCCTGTAAGGCTCCATTCAGACGTCCGCATGTCTTTTGTGGATCCGATCCATGTATCCATGGATCCGTAAAAAATCATGCGGATGTCTGAATGGAGCCTTACAGGGGGGGTGATCAGTGACAGGGGGGTGATCACCCTGATCACCCCCTGTCATTGATAACCCCCCTGTAAGGCTCCATTCAGACATCCGCATGTCTTTTGTGGATCCGATCCATGTATCCATGGATCCGTAAAAAATCATGCGGATGTCTGAATGGAGCCTTACAGGGGGGGTGATCAGTGACAGGGGGGTGATCACCCTGATCACCCCCTGTCATTGATAACCCCCCTGTAAGGCTCCATTCAGACATCCGCATGTCTTTTGTGGATCCGATCCATGTATCCATGGATCCGTAAAAAATCATGCGGATGTCTGAATGGAGCCTTACAGGGGGGGTGATCAGTGACAGGGGGGTGATCACCCTGATCACCCCCTGTCATTGATAACCCCCCTGTAAGGCTCCATTCAGACATCCGCATGATTTTTTACGGATCCATGGATACATGGATCGGATCCACAAAAGACATGCGGACGTCTGAATGGAGCCTTACAGGGGGGTTATCAATGACAGGGGGTGATCAGGGTGATCACCCCCCTGTCACTGATCACCCCCCCTGTAAGGCTCCATTCAGACATCCGCATGATTTTTTACGGATCCATGGATACATGGATCGGATCCACAAAAGACATGCGGACGTCTGAATGGAGCCTTACAGGGGGGTTATCAATGACAGGGGGTGATCAGGGTGATCACCCCCCTGTCACTGATCACCCCCCCTGTAAGGCTCCATTCAGACATCTGCATGATTTTTTACGGATCCATGGATACATGGATCGGATCCACAAAAGACATGCGGACGTCTGAATGGAGCCTTACAGGGGGGTTATCAATGACAGGGGGTGATCAGGGTGATCACCCCCCTGTCACTGATCACCCCCCCTGTAAGGCTCCATTCAGACATCCGCATGATTTTTTACGGATCCATGGATACATGGATCGGATCCACAAAACACATGCGGACGTCTGAATGGAGCCTTACAGGGGGGTGATCAGGGAGTGTATATGGGTGATCACCCGCCTGTCATTGATCACCCCCTGTAAGGCTCCATTCAGACGTCCGCATGTGTTTTGCGGATCCGATCCATGTATCCATGCATCCGTAAAAATCATGCGGACGTCTGAATGGAGCCTTACAGGGGGGTGATCAATGACAGGGGGTGATCAGGGAGTGTATATGGGTGATCACCCGCCTGTCGTTGATCACCCCCCTGTAAGGCTCCATTTAGACGTCCGTATGCGTTTTGCGGATCCGATCCATGTATCCATGGATCCGTAAAAATCATGCGGACGTCTGAATGGAGCCTTACAGGGGGGTGATCAATGACAGGGGGGTGATCAATGACAGGGGGTGATCAGGGAGTGTATATGGGTGATCACCCGCCTGTCATTGATCACCCCCCTGTAAGGCTCCATTTAGACGTCCGTATGCGTTTTGCGGATCCGATCCATGTATCCGTGGATCCGTAAAAATCATACGGACGTCTGAACGGAGCCTGACAGGGGGGTGATCAATGACAGGGCGGTGATCAATGACAGGGGGGTGATCAGGGAGTTTATATGGGGTGATCATGGGTGATCAGGGGTTTATAAGGGGTTAATAAGTGACGGGGGGGGGGTGTAGTGTAGTGTGGTGTTTGGTGCGACTGTACTGACCTACCTGAGTCCTCTGGTGGTCGATCCTAACAAAAGGGACCACCAGAGGACCAGGTAGGAGGTATATTAGACGCTGTTATGAAAACAGCGTCTAATATACCTGTTAGGGGTTAAAAAATTCGGATCTCCAGCCTGCCAGCGAACGATCGCCGCTGGCATGCTGGAGATCCACTCGCTTACCTTCCGTTCCTGTGAGCGCGCGCGCCTGTGTGCGCGCGTTCACAGGAAATCTCGCGTCTCGCGAGATGACGCATATATGCGTGACTGTGCGCCAGCCTGCCACCTCCGGAACGCACATGTGCGTTAGGCGGTCCAGAGGTGGTTAATACTGGCACATGATGGGGGGGCCTTAATACTGGCACATGATGGGGGGGCTTCATACTGGCACATGATGGGGGGGCCTTAATACTGGCACATGATGGGGGGCCTTAATACTGGCACATGATGGGGGGTCTTAATACTGGCACATGATGGGGGGGCCTTAAAACTGGCACATGATGGGGTGGCTTAATACTGGCACATGTTGGGGGGACCTAATACTGGCACATGATGGGGGGGACCTAATACTGACACATGATGGGGGGACCTAATACTGGCACATGATGGGGGGGCTTTATACTGGCACATGATGGGGGTCCCTAATACTGGCACATAATGGGGGGGACCTAATACTGGCACATGATGGGGGCAGCTTAATACTGGCACATAATGGGGGGTCTTAATACTGGCACATGATGGGGGGCTTATTACTGGCACGTAATGGGGGGCTTATTACTGGCACGTAATGGGGGGGACTTACTTAATACTGGCACATGATGGGGGGGCCTTAATACTGGCACATGGTGGGGGGCTTTAATACTGGCACATGATGGGGGGACTTACTTAATACTGGCACATGATGGGGCCTTAATACTGGCACATGATGGGGGGGCCTTAATACTGGCACATGATGGGGGGCTTCATACTGGCACATGATGGGGGGCCTTAATACTGGCACATGATGGGGGGGCCTTAATACTGGCACATGATGGGGGGACTTAATACTGGCACATGATGGGGGGGCCTTAATACTGGCACATGATGGGGGGGCCTTAATACTGGCACATGATGGGGGGGCATTAATGCTGGCACATGATGGGGGGGCCTTAATACTGGCACATGATGGGGGGCCTTAATACTGGCACATGATGGGGGGCCTTAATACTGGCACATGATGGGGGGGCCTTAATACTGGCACATGATGGGGGGCCTTAATACTGGCACATGATGGGGGGGCCTTAATACTGGCACATGATGGGGGGCCTTAATACTGGCACATGATGGGGGCTTAATACTGGCACATGATGGGGGGCTTAATACTGGCACATGATGGGGGGGACCTAATACTGGCACATGATGGGGGCGGCTTAATACTGGCACATAATGGGGGGCTTAATACTGGCACATGATGGGGGGGCTTAATACTGGCACATGATGGGGGAGCTTAATACTGGCACATGATGGGGGCTTATTACTGGCACGTAATGGGGGGCTTATTACTGGCACGTAATGGGGGGCTTATTACTGGCACGTAATGGGGGGCTTATTACTGGCACGTAATGGGGGTCTTATTACTGGCACGTAATGGGGGCTTATTACTGGCACATTATTGGTGGGCACTATAGGGGCATCTACTGAGGCAACACAAAGAAGTGGTGTTTTATATGGGGGGCTCTGTACAGTAGCATTTTATACTGGGACACATTATGGTGGGTACTATGGGGAAGGGGGAGAGGAGTACTATGGAGTCATCTTCGGGGCACTAAGAAGGGGTAATTTATACTTGCAAATTATGGGGGACACTGAGGGCATCTACTGGGGCATTTTATACTGGTACATTATGGGGGGCACTAGGAGGAAGGGGGAGAGGAGCACTATGGGGGCATTTACTGGGGGCACTATATAGGGGTATTTTATACTGGCACATTATGGGGGACATTAGCTCAACTGGGGGCATAAGGGGGTATTTTTTGCATTGTCACATTATAAGGAGAATTATTTCTACTGGGGGGCATAATGGTGGGCTTTATTACTCCCCCATGGTATGACCCCCTAGTAGCAGCACCAGCCTCTCCCTGCTCTGCTATCCCTCTGCCCCTTCTCCAAATCCTTATTATGAAATCTTTCTCATTAGGATAAAACACAACATCAGCTCTACCGAGCCCCCGGCCAAAGTGTGGAAGTGGCGTCCAAGACCCCCAAGGGCCAAGCCAAGTAACTGTAAGTGTTCATGTGAAATATGTTTATGTTAAAGACATATAGCCTACACTGTGCCCCACAATATACAGTATACCGCTACACTGTGCCCCACAATATACAGTATACCGCTACACTGTGCCCCACAATATACAGTATACCTCTACACTGTGCCACACAGTATACCTCTACACTGTGCCACACAGTATACCTCTACACTGTGCCACACAGTATACCTCTACACTGTGCCACACAGTATACCTCTACACTGTGCCACACAGTATACCTCTACACTGTGTCACACAGTATACCTCTACACTGTGCCACACAGTATACCTCTACACTGTGCCACACAGTATACAGTATATCTCTACACTGTGTAGTCTGTTCTATAAGCACCCTTGTTCTGTGGCTGCGGACAGAAAATAATCTGGAAGTGCCCCTCCCGAGACCAGGCTCTGGATCCGCCACTGGTCTGGACCGCTCACAGGAGTGTAAATTTCTTCTAAACTGTAATCCGTATCCTCTGACCTGCAGAAATCAGCACTCTCTTGGTAACAACTAACAGGTTGTACCTGTAGGCTGTAGCCTGGCCCTGTTACCGAAGCTAGCCGAGTGGTGTAAGGTTAAGGTACTAGTAGAGATGAGCGGCCGCTTAATCCTGATTTAAAGTTAAAGTTACTGCAGGATATGGATTACAGTTTAGAAATGTCAAATGTACACTCCTGTGAGCGGCGGGGAGGGAGATCTGTGGATGACACTGTTATGGAGGGGGATCTGTGGATGACACTGTTATAGGGAGGGGGATCTGTGGATGACACTGTTATGGAGGGGGAAATGGGGATGACATTGTCATGGGGTGGATCTGTGGATGACACATATAGCATAAGATGCTATATACGGTATGTGGCATCCACAGATCCCCCCCCCCCCCATAGCAGTGTCATCCACAGATCCCCCTCTCTATAAAAGTGTCATCCACAGACAGCTGGACTTTTCTTCCCTGTTGCGGTTTTAGGTATTGGGTAAAGTATCGCAGCATTTCTAAGCGTACTTGTGTAAATGTATCGTTGTTATAGCTGCCCCCCCTACTTTTGTCCTGGCCCCCAGTGTGCCCCCCCAAAATTTGAAAGCTAGAGACGCCACTGATTCTAGGTTCTTCAAAGTAGCCACCTTTTGCTTTGATTACTGCTTTGCACACTCTTGGCATTCTCTTGATGAGCTTCATAGTCATGAAAATAAAGAAAACTCTTTGAATGAGAAGGTGTGTCCAAACTTTTGGTCTGTACTGTATGTTTTCAATTTATTATTGTTTTTATGTATCACGGGTGTATACGTGTCTGAACAGGTGTTTATCACGCCAATGATTGGGTCCGCCTTCCTCTTCCCCCAGGGTTGGAGAGAGGTAGAACCTATTTAAATCTATGGCGAGGCAGACACATTTGATTATGATTAAGAACATAACTTTACCCGAACGGTGAATGCCATAAAAATAAAAAATAAAAAACTATGATGAAATTGAAATTTTGCCCACCTTACTTCCCAAAAAAGGTAATAAAAGTGATCCAAAAAATTGTATGTACGCCAAAATAGTACCAATCAAACCATCACCTCATCCCACAAAAAATGAGACCCTACCTAAGATAATCACCCAAAAACTGAAAAAACTATGGCTCTCAGAATATGGAGACACTAAAACTAGATTTTTTTTGTTTCAAAAATGAAATAATTGTGTAAAACTTACATAAATAAAAAAAGTATACATATTAGGTATCGTCGCGTCCGTAATAACCTGCTCTATAAAAATATCACATGACCTAACCCCTCAGGGGAATACCGTAAAAAAAAAAAAAAACTGTAAAAAAGCTATTTTTTGTCACCTTACTTCACAAAAAGTGTAATAGCAAGCGATCAAAATGTCATACGCACCCCAAAATAGTGCCAATCAAACCATCATCTCATCCCGCAAAAATCATACCATACCCAAGATATTTGGCCAAAAACTGAAAAAACTATGGCTCTCAGACTATGGAGACACTGAAACATGATTTTTTTGGTTTCAAAAATGAAATCATTGTGTAAAACTTACATAAATAAAAAAATTGTATACATATTAGGTATCGCCGCGTCCGTGACAACCTGCTCTATAAAAATATTACATGATCTAACCTGAATGTTGAAAATAACAAAAAATAAAAACGGTGCCAAAACAGCTATTTCTTGTTACCTTGCCTCACAAAAAGTGTAATATAGAGCGACCAAAAATCATATGTACCCTAAACTAGTACCAACAATACTGCCACCCTATCCCATAGTTTCTAAAATTGGGTCAATTTTAGGGCGTTTCTACTCTAGGGGTGCATCAGGGGGGCTTCAAATGGGACATTGTGTCAAAAAAAACGGTCCAGCAAAATCTGCCTTCCAAAACCGTATGGCATTCCTTTCCTTCTGCGCCCTGCCGTGTGCCCGTACAGCAGTTTACGACCACATATGGGGTGTTTCTGTAAACTACAGAATCAGAGCCATAAATATTGAGTTTTGTTTGGCTGTTAACCCTTGCTTTGTAACTGGAAAAAAAATATAAAAATGGAAAATCTGCCAAAAAAGTGAAATTTTGAAATTGTATCTCTATTTTTCATTAAATCTTGTGGAACACCTAAAGGGTTAACAACGTTTGTAAAATCAGTTTTTAATACCTTGAGGGGTGTAGTTTCTTAAATGGGGTCACTTTTATGGAGTTTCTACTCTAGGGGTGCATCAGGGGGCTTCAAATGGGACATGGTGTCAAAAAAACCAGTCCAGCAAAATCTGCCTTCCAAAAACCATACGACGCACCTTTCCTTCTACGCCCTACTGTGTGCTCGTACAGTAGTTTACGACCACATATGGGGTGTTTCTGCAAATTACAGAATCGGGGCAATAAATATAGCATTTTGTTTGGCTGTTAACCCTTGCTTTGTTACTGGAAAAAATGGATTAAAATGGAAAATTTGCCAAAAAATCTAAATTCTGAAATTTTATCACCATTTGCCATTAACTGGTGGAACACCTAAAGGGTTAACGACATTTGTAAAATCAGTTTTGAATACCTTGAGGGGTGTAGTTTCTAGAATGGGGTCATTTTTGGGTGGTTTCTATTATGTAAGCCTCACAAAGTGACTTCGGACCTGAACTGGTCCCTAAAAAGTGTTTTTTTTGAAATTTCAGAAAAATTTCAAGATTTGCTTCTAAACTTCTAAGCCTTGTAACATCCCCCAAAAATAAAATATCATTCCCAAATTGATCCAAACATGAAGTAGACATATGGGGAATGTAAAGTAATAACTATTTTTGGAGGTATTACAGAAGTAGAGAAATTGAAACTTGGAAATTTGAATTTTTTTTAACATTTTTGGTAAATTTGGTATTTTTTTATAAATAAATAAAAATATTTTGACTTCATTTTACCAGTGTCATGAAGTACAATATGTGACGAAAAAACTGTCTCAGAATGGCCTGGATAAGTCAAAGCGTTTTAAAGTTATCAGCACTTAAAGTGACACTGGTCAGATTTGCAAAAAATGGCCTGGTCCTTAAGGTGAAATAAGGCTGTGTCCCTAAGGGGTTAAAAGCCCAGTCATGTGAAGAGTCCAACCATGTCTCAGCCACACCAACTACATCAATGTGTTCTTATAGTACCATAGCCTCCATCTTCCCTATTTTGCTATCTAGACTTCTGGCATTTGTGAAAATACATTTAAAATTACTATTACCTGTAAAGTGAATATCTGGGATTTTTTGGTTACCTTGGTTGATGTTTGTATGTAACAGGTTCTTGTTAGCAGCAGCTCTACTCTTCATCGGTGTATAGTTCTGCCCAGTCTTCTCCCTACTTTCCTCACTAACCCCAGACCTCACTAAATCCCCACTGTCCCCTCCTATATCCCACTATCTATCCCTTATTAGTATGACCCCCGCCCCCCCTCTCCCACAGATCCTAGTATAAAAGCTCCCCCAGCCGTCTAACCATTTTTTCCCCCCAGGGCAGTTGCACCCTCCCCATTAAGGTGCAGCCCGTCCCTACTGTAGAGCCTGTAACCAACAGAGAAGTCGGCCCAGTTCTCCATGAACCCAAACCCTTCCTTCCTGCACCAGCTTCTGAGCTACTTATTTAACTCCCTAAGCTCCCGTTGTCTCTAAGGTGACGCTCGTGGCACTGATAGTATTTCTGAAAACACTACCTTGGAGGTCCTGGACTTGAGCTTCTCTCCTAGTTCCCTAAAATTATTTTTAAGTTCCTTCCATCTCCCCCTGACTTTGTCATTGGTGCCAATGTGTACCATGACCGCTGGGTCTTCCCCAGCCCCACCCAGCAATCGGTCAATCCGATCCGCAATATGCCAAACCCGAGCACCCGGCAGACAACACACTGTTTGGCGTTTACACGGTCTCGGCGACAGATGACCTGTCTGTCCTCCTAATAATAGACTCCCCTACCACCAGCATCTGTCTGACCTCTGCTGCTCTCCTTTTCCCATCCTTCCTGCAGCGGGCATCCTCCTGGTTGCTAGGAGAAACGCCCTGCTGCAGTGTTGCTGTCCCTGGGCTTTCATCTCTAATATCAGCCAAACAGGCATATTTACTAGGGCATTCCAGCTCAGGACTAGCCTCCCTGGCACTTTTCCCTCTACCCCTTCTTCCTACATTAACCCAACCGCTGACCTGATAGTCCTGATCTTGCCCTCCTCCCCCCACCTCCATTTCACTGACCCCAGTCAGCGCCTGCACAGTGAGGTCTAAGCCTCTCTCCAGGTCTGCAATGCCCCTAAGTATTTCAAGCTGCTTATTTAGATCCAAGATCTGGGCTTCCAAATATGCAACATGATTGCATCTAGTGCAAATGTATTCACCCTCGAAAGGCTCTTCAAGGCACGCATACAATGCACAGGACTCACACTTAGTGGCATTGTCCACGGAGCACATGTTTAATGGGGATGAACAGTAAATAAAGGAAAATATCAATCAATCAATCCTTATCAAAACGGGGCGGGTGCTGTGGAGGTTACTGTTAAGGTGGCAGGGGACTGTTGAGGTCACTGTTAAAGGGGCAGCTGCTGTGGAGGTCACTGTTCAGGGGGTGGGTTATTGTGGAAAACACTGTTAAGGAGATGGGGTACAGTGAAGGTCACTAATAAAGGGGCGGCCACTGTGGATTTAACTGTTAAAGGGGCGTTCGCTGTGGATGTTACTGTTAAGGGGGCAGGGGACTGTGGAGGCCACTGTTAAAGGGTAAGCTGCTGTGGAGGTCACTGTTAAGGGAACGGAGTACTGTGGCAGTCACTGTTAAAGGGGTGGGCGCTGTGGAGGTCTCTGTTAAAGGGGCATGGAACAGTGGAGGTCACAGTTAAGGTGACGGTCTGCTATGGAGGACAGTGTTAAGGGGCGGGCCCCTGTGGAGGTCCCTGTCAAGGGGGTGGAGTGCTGTGAAAGTCAAAGTTAAGGGGATAGGCTGCTGTGAAGGTCCCATTTTAAGGAGGCAGGAAACTTGGGGGGGGGGGTCAGTGTTAAGGGGTGGGGGGCTGTAAAGGTCAAAGTTAAGGGGGTGGGCTGCTGTCCCATTTTAAGGAGGCAGGGAACTTTGGGGGGTCAATGTTAAGGGGTGGGGGGCTGTGGAGTTAACTGTTAAGGGGGCGGACTGCTGTAGAGGTCATTCTTATGGGGGATACTGTTGATATCTTTTAACGACACACAGAAACATTAAATGAAACAGATGCCGGGTCCTTCTGCTAGTGTAATATAAATCCCAGGATGATATCACTGTTTACTGTTTTACACGTATGATATTTTACAGCTGAATCATTCATTTGCTTAGAAATTCTTTTGATTCTTAATAAATGTGACATCATCGCTGTAAGTTAATCTATAAGTATCGGGAACACTGACCAGGAGAACAGTGCTACATTCATGGCTCGGAAAATCAATACCAGCTTATTTGTCATTGCAGCAACCTAGCGAGGGAGTTCAGGGTCCTTCCAAATTCTTCTCAGGCAGATCATCGGTGTTTGCCTACAACTGCTCGCTTTTTGCTCCGTGCGACTGGTAGCAGAGTCCTACTACTCCTTTTGGTGGAAATCATCTCGATTTGGTCTTCTGCATCCATATCTATCTTCACGAGGTTTCCAGGTATGATAGGTTACCATATCAAATAACTATGTAAGGATTACCAGCATGCAAGAGGTGTACCTGGAAACTCTAGGACCCCATTGCACAATCTGTGTAGTTAGGCTATGCCATCACTTTACAATCATGGGGATCTGATCTGATCGGTCGGGGTTGGAGTCCCACTGATCCTGAGAATGACAGGGATGCAACACTTCATTTGTATTGTGTTTATTTCTAAGTTTATCCTGCAGAACGGCGTTCCCTGCAACCACTCTTGAATAGGGTCTTTCTGTAGTTCTCTACATAGTAGGTGCCAGGGGCGGACTGGGAACTGAAAGTGGCCCTGGAAAAAATACTAAAAGTGGCCCCGTTTTGTAGTCTGGTCCAAATTAATGGAAGGCAGGGCCAGCAATACCATATTGCTGCACATTATACCACCCCAACAGAGCCAAACACCACAGTCCATCACAAAATACAGCCCCAAAAATTTCCACTGGCCGGCTGTGAGAAGGGCCCAGACGGCCCCCCGAGAAGTTTCCCTGTAAGGTCTATGGCCAATCCGCCCTTGCCAGGGACCATTGTGCAGGGAAGGATCGTAAAGGGAATGAGGCGATAAGCCCCTTCATATTCATGTTCAGTGGGGTGTCTTAGAGGTAAAATGGCACCAATCATAAATTGGTAGCATATCCTAGCAATATGCCTACACTTTGTAAGAGAGGAACATTGCATCTATAGAAATCTATGGATCCATAAATGGCTTACTCTTTAGGCACACGGCGGTTTTTCCTCATAAAATCTAAAAACATATCTGAGATATTCATCCCAATAAGAAATGCTTCTAGGGCAGAACTCCCGCTCCGTACAGTATTCTAACGAAGTTTTATGCGAATCGCTTCGGATGTTTCATCCGAAGTCAATTCTTTCATCCCTAACCTTCATAGAAGATTATTTTAAAGGATGTGATACAAACTAGAAAAACCCTTTAAGGAACCTTTTCCCACTGTATGAAATATTTCAAAATGGCAGCCGGACAAGATTCATCATGTGACCTGGCCAAAATACATTTCTAGTGATGAAATATAAAGCTTGTATCTTCCATGGGTTCCTCAGTGAACCATTATGACTGAAGAATAAATATCATTTTGAAGGCTACACACATTAATTACAAGATACCATGTTGATAGACTCCAGGTGGGAACATATAACTATCCTCCATCATTGTGAAGGCGAGATAGCTTCCCTTTAAAACTGTGATGCAGACTTACAGAGCAATGCAATGGAACTGGCTCAGGGCTCTGCCGTATAAACAATGACATAAATCATTTACATCTGTTCATGATGTACTGTATAACTTCTGTGGCCCAGATTTGCATATATTATGTATAGTAAATTGCAAACTGTTCCACTAGCAGGACCCCCAGGGATCATCGGTAATCTGGGAGGGAACCAGGCAGTAAGTGTTCTGTTTTTCTGCAGTGCCTCCACAGGGGAGACAAAGCATTACACACTTCCCATTGAAACAAATCAACAGTTCATGTAGTCTGTGAACATGTCAAGTCCTCCAGAGATGAGGGTCCTTACTAGGGAACTCCCACTAATCCCTAATAGAGTATTTGAAACTGTCTTCAAAATATCCTCCTTATTAGGTCTCACGCACATGACAGTATTTTTTGTCCCCATCCGATTGGCATTTTTTGTGGATCAGATGCATTGCAGACCTAATCAATTCAATGGGGCTGCAAAAAAATGTGGACAGTACACCATGTGCTGTCCACAGCCCTATGTCCGTTCCGTCATCCCACCAACAAAAATAAATAAATAAAAAATAGAATATGGCCTATTCTTGTCCATTTTGAGGCAGGACTTGCGCAATGGGAAATTGCGAAACACACATGGACAGTATCCGTGTTTTGCGGATTCGCAATTTGCAGACTGCAAGACGTATACTGTCATGTGCATGAGATCTTAGGGTCGGAATGCCAAACAAGGCGAAGATCAGAAGATCCTCCAGTGGGCCAAAGTTGTGATAATAGTAGTAAATACAGTATATAGAAATAGCACTGAGCTCGGTTTAGATTCTACTCAGTACTTTCCCTGAATTTCCTAGTTTCAGCGTAGAGCTGCCCTTTGGATTTTTATTGATCAGGACTGGCAGAAGCTAGCTCTCCGTGTTTCCATTGTTACAAAACTCCAACACAACCCCAGGGAGTCCTGTCCCAACACATTCATAAAAAAAATGTACCTAGTGAGGTGAAAGGTCTAGAGTAGACACATTTCTGCTGCCTCGGACCTGTCATATGTTTACCTAAAGCAAATGTACAATATGGACTCTTAATTCATAGTTTGCTTTGCAAATACACAAATCAATAACGTTTTGGTTGCTTAGTAGAAAATTAATAATTTATTTTCCTTGGGAATCCTGTATTGTATGGTTGCTAAGTACCTTTATGTGCTTGTAACCCACAAATTTACAATATACAGTATATCCATCAGCATAGACTTGGCTTTCTAGATAGTCAATGTGTGTCATGTTTATTTCTGAGAAGAATTGTGTTAAGCAGCGTATCTTTTTTTTCAATGCATGGCCATCTCTTTCATCACAACCCTAAATGAATACAGACCCCTAACTAAATAAAGACCCCACCACCATCCATTTACAGAGCTAGACCAAACCCTAAATAAATACACGCTCCAAACCCCCTAAATTCTTACAGACCTCTAAATAAATACAGACCCCCTTAACAAGTACAAACCCCAGACCAGAGTCCCAGACCTTCCTTTAACAAAACTAGACCAAACCTCTAAATAAATATACACCCCAAAATTCTTTCAAACAACAGACCAGAACCCTAAATTAATACAGAGCCCCTAAACAAAGACTCCAGACCAGGCCTCTATATAAATATGGACTTCCTAAGCAAATACAGACCCTAGACCAGATCTCTAAATAAATATGGACTTCCTAAACAAATTTAGAACCTAGACCAGACCTTTGATTTACAGAACAAGACCAAACCCTCTAGATACATACAGACCCCAGACCAAACCCCTAAATAAATATATACACAACCCCCTAAATGAACACAGTCCTCCTAAATAAATACCGACCTCAGACCAGACACCCAAATAGAGACTCATAACAGACCTATAAATAAATACACCCCAGGCCCCTTAAAGTACAAACCTCAGATTTTCTAAATAAAGATCTAATTACAGAACCAGACCGAACTGTCTAAATAAATACTCAAGGATGGCACAGGAGGAGATGGACATGTGGCAGTGAAGGTAAACAAACTTTACTCCAACAGGGGGCACAACATAAGGTAGCTACAGATAGAACAGGTACAAGACTTGGTAATTACGAGTTTAAAAGGCACAGAGCTTGGCGGTTATAAAGTATGTTAAAGGCACAGAGCTTGGTGGTTATAGATTATCATAAAGGCACAGAGCTTGGCAGTTACAGAGCTTAATAGTTATAGAGATTAATAAAGGCACAGAGCTTGCCTGTTACTCTCAGTGAGGGCACACAGCATATTGGTTGTAGCATAACAGGCTCCAAGAGCAACTCTCACTTATAACATAGCGGGGCTACTTGGGTTAGTATTCTTTCAGGCTCTGGTCACAATAGCGTTATTCTTCAGATCCTTCCCCAATCCACAGTTCAGGCACGGTTATTTGTAAATATCTTCGAATGTTAATACCAGGATTCTCCTTTCTCAAATTTTATATTTTTTTATTTCAAGCCGCGCCATATACAGCAGTCCGAACCAAAGCTTCTTGACTGGTCACGTTATCTGCATTTGCCCTGTTCCAAAGACTTGAAAAAGGAGTACTTTCACTCCGAAACGTGTTGTCACCTGATCAAAAATAAAAACCATTTTTTAAAAGACTTCATATCACGGTTGTGGTTTTGCGCCAAGAGGTATCACATCCAGTGTTCCCTCTAAGCCTTGGCAGCTGCTGAGCGGGGTCAGCTCAGAGCTGGGCACAGCGCCATCGAAGGTGGGCGATAGGAAAACCTAGGATAATTGTCACATCTAAGAGCATACAGTGTAACCCCTGTGCCATCCCGTACAATACGGTGTAACCCCTGCACCATGCTATGTAATATACAGTATAATTCCTGCACCATGCCGTACAATATATAGTATAGTTAATACACCATGCTGTGTAATATATATTATAATCCATACACCATAGTGTACAGTATACAGTATAATCCCTGCCCCATGCCGTATGATATACAGTATAGTTCATATACCAGTGGGCTTATACCTTTTGATCAAAACGTACCCTAATGCCTCTTGTACAGCATGAAGTATGGGGGGGCTGTACACTTTAATATTGCACTGAGAAGCGAGTTTAATTAGCTCTAAGCATAGCATTGTGGATGTGCGATCCAGTTCTGTTTCTCCCCTTGGTATGCACCATGCTGTACAATATACAGTATAATCCATACACTATGCCGTACAATATACACAATAACCCCACAGTGTAGGTGTTATACCGTATATTATACAGCATGGTGTATGGATTATAATGCATATTGTACAGCATGGTGCATACCAAGGGGAGAAACAGAACTGGATCGCACATCCACAATGCTATGCTTAGAGCTAATTAAACTCGCTTCTCAGTGCAATATTAAAGTGTACAGCCCCCCCATACTTCATGCTGTACAAGAGGCATTAGGGTACGTTTTGATCAAAAGGTATAAGCCCACTGGTATATGAACTATACTGTATATCATACGGCATGGGGCAGGGATTATACTGTATACTGTACACTATGGTGTATGGATTATACTGTATATTGTACAGCATGGTACAGGGCTTATAATGTATACTGTAGTCATCTATAGTGCTATTCATTTTAGCACGGTAATGTATAGCTCCATCACGCTGTTGTTCTTGGCAAGATTAAATTACATGGTAGATGGGAATGCTACAGGTGATGGCACTGTAGATGAGGGTCCTTTAGGTGAGGGCATCATAGCGGAGGGCAGCACCAGGAACCAAAAGGATGAAACAAGTGTAACCTGCTGTAAATGTAACACAGCCACAGCTGTGGACATGTTCGAGTGTATCAGCTAAACCAAATAACAAGAGTCTGTAAGAAGAAAAGCTAAGAAGTGTGAGGGGTTAATGTCTGACAACCCTGTGTGATCTGGGGTATCCCATGGTATTATATTGCTGCAGTATGTGGGGTCCCAGACTCCCAGGGGGCCCCTGGACCCCGAGCCTCAGATGGATACATTCCTGCGCAGTCTATTATGCCCTTGTGAAAACCCATGAGTTCAAATAATGTCTTTGCTGAGCTTTTACCAATGCATGTGTGCTCCGGACAGCATATTACCACCCCCTGACAGTAAAACCACTCTAGCCTCTAAGATGACGCCGCTGACGTTACCTCGCCTGGCTGCTGCGTGCTCAGTCCAGTCCTCCTCTCCTCTTCCGGTCAGAAAAAGGAGGAGCCGCAGCAGTAGAGCGGTAATATGTGTAGGCGGCGCCACACTGAGCCTCAGTCACAGGTCGTATTGAAAACGTCATCTTGAGTGTGGGCATTAGTGTGGGCATTAGTGTAGGCATTTTGCCGGCGGCAGGGTGAGCGGGTGCTGAGCGGACATGAGCGGGGGCACAATAGTTGCTGCGCGGTCGCGCACCCGCGCAGCTTAGAGGGAACACTGATCACATCGTGTACGACCTCAGTACACAGCTTCCTATTGTACTTCATATCACTCCTTTAGAGAACTGGCAACTGCACAAAACAAGGATTGAGAAGATATCGGCAGCACCCCCTGCCCTTACAAGTGTTGTGCCTACGTAACCACAACACCAGAAGGTGTGCATAACAATTGACACAGCTAACTCTCAAGAACTGGTACCTAAAACTTACTACCCTATGAGCACCTTTTTTCCCACTTTTTTCCCACTTTTTTCACCAAATTTTATATTTTGGATATAAACGTGTGGCTAGATGCGCTCAGACACTTGGACAAATACTACACCCCAGTCTTATTTCTTCTCAGAACCTCTCACCTAGATCTTCGCTTTCCTAAAAGGGTACATGTAAATGTTGCCATAAACAATGTATCACCAAACAGGATACTGGCAACAATAGAAACATATCTGCACTTTCTTCAAATTTTTTGCACACACACAACAAAAATACATCTTCTTTACGTGTACAGGTACATGAGAGGGTCTTGCGCCCTATATGGGGGGGTGATCACCAACAAAAATTATGCAATCGAGAGGCCTTCTGGATCTTCCTGTTAAAGACATGTTCTCCTAATGGTCTTAATCGTAAATCTGATTTGATTTTGCATTATTAAATGATTTATCATATTGTATCTATTTTGCAATGTTATTGCATTGTGAATATCCACTTATTCCATTAAGTCATTTGTGATAAGGAGTATTTGATCATTTGTATTGCCATTGATTGCCATTTGCATTATATGCTATGACTGAGGTGCTTTGTATTGGTCGAAATGTGTCAAATGGATTTTATCATGTTTCTGTAAATATCTTTTTTTATTTGGATGCTGGATCTTTCAGTTACTTACCTTGGCAGTAAAGAACATAGATTGTCCTTGACCATAGTTACAGCTCCACACGTCAGTGCTGGCATGAACTGTACCAGACACTGACAGGCTCAAGGATTGGCCCACTTTCTGCTCAAGATATGTGCGCAGGGCTGGTACAGCTTTTTAAGAAAAGTAATGACAGATTAGGACTCTCCAACTTGTGTGGGCACAAGACATCAGTTCTCAGAAATTTTCAGAGTCCATGATATGGAAAGGGAGGGACTGTAGTACCAGCAACTTGGCCAGGTGCACATTTAGCTTCTGCGCCGTTGGAAGAGTGCACACATACTGTTGTCTCTTTGATTGCTGGTGAAACACATGACGAGGAGTAGGATGAGCATCAGGAGCAATAGACAAAGGGAAGGACCGACAGGTTCCTTCTGCTCAGGTTGAGGAGCCCTGACTGCTGGAGAAGGCGTGTGGGCAACTGGGAGATGCAGAGGTTGCTGCGTCACGCTGTACAACTCTACGTTAGTGCCACGGTTTTCCCAGGCCATTTTATGGTGATGCCCCATGTGTTGACACAGGGCCATGTTGCCAACATTCGCACCCTGACCGTGCTTCACCTTCTGTCCACATATCCTGCATACCGCCACGCTAATGTTTTCCAGTGAGTTGATAAAAAATTCGCACACTGCCGAGTATGATATTTTACCCCCACCGCTCCATGCTGACTGTCTGTAGGTGCGTTTATGAACCTACGCACTGCTAGTTGTTTCCTTACAGGTACGCTCCTGAGTAGCAGACGGTCTACCCCAGGCACGTTTGGCTCCAGATTTCCCACTGCTGCCACCCTGCTGCCGTCTCACAGGCCTGCTGCCACCCTAACCCCCTGATTATGATGATGATGCCCCCTCTTCACCCGCTCCCATGTGCGATTGGCTACATCATTATCCACTACTGTTTCTTTTCCCTCACCAGTCACTGTCTGTCACCCTCACCAGTCTCATGGCCACATCCCTGACCACCTCCAACACATACTCCCACCCGACTGTCATCCTCGGCAGTTGCATGCCTAAGGGAGGACACAGCGGATCTCTCCTCCATAACTGTGCTGGCCTGTAGCTGCTGACTGTCCTCACTAAGCTAATCCTCACTGAAAAGCGGAGCAGAGCTGGCAGCATACATTGCTTCCTGAGCAGAAGGAGCAGCAAAAGAAAGAGGCAGTTGCAGGACAGATGTGGGCACAGAGCTTGTTCCTGGACCATGCCAACTAAGCGTGGGAACCCACTGATTTCTAGCAGTGTGTATCTGTTGTCACCTAAGATGATGTTGAAGAGCAAGCCAACCGTTCCAGTACAGTTGGATTGTTGGTCAAAATACAACCGCTGGAAGACAGTGGCAGCTCTGGCCTGTTGCTGCCGCCACTGCTACCACCCCCCCTTCTTCTGCCCGTTCATTTTGAGGGCCAGGCATCTGTCTGTTGGCCATAGTGTACACTAAATGAATTAGTAATGTAACAGATTGGGGACGTGGCCTGACCGGGCATGTAAGCAGACGCATGGTGTGGAGCTCTTGGCTAAGTCTCCTGTATACCCTCCGTTTACCTGCTGCTTTGCTGGACAACTTACCATTAGCCTGTGTGGAACTGCTCCCCCTGCGACTCAACACCTCCCGGCGACAACATGACGCGCCAAAAGTCCAAAGAAAAGGAGAGGAAGGAAAACAACATGGCGCCGCGCAAGCTGCGAAGATGTCAGAAGTGGCTAGAAAAGTTTGCCCGCTCCAACACTCTCAGCAAGCGCCCCAGATCTGGCGATAGACAAGGCATCTGAACTTAAAGACACCACTGGGAATGTCAACTCCTGCCCCATACGATTCACAGAGACGGAGGTCAGTACACTACTGGTCATGGGGGCTGTTCCTGAGAAAGAACCCACCATCAAAGATGTCTTTGCAGCAGTGGCGCAATGCAATATGGCTCTTGCCTCGTTGAATACGCATATGGGGGGTCTCAAGGAGGACATTTTACTTATCAGTAGAGTTGAGCGAACACCTGGATGTTCGGGTTCGAGAAGTTCGGCCGAACATCCCGGAAATGTTCGGGTTCGGGATCCGAACCCGATCCGAACTTCGTCCCGAACCCGAACCCCATTGAAGTCAATGGGGACCCGAACTTTTCGGCACTAAAAAGGCTGTAAAACAGCCCAGGAAAGAGCTAGAGGGCTGCAAAAGGCAGCAACATGTAGGTAAATCCCCTGCAAACAAATGTGGATAGGGAAATGAATTAAAATAAAAATTAAATAAATAAAAATTAACCAAAATCAATTGGAGAGAGGTTCCATAGCAGAGAATCTGGCTTCCCGTCACCCACCACTGGAACAGTCCATTCTCAGATATTTAGGCCCCGGCACCCAGGCAGAGGAGAGAGGTCCCGTAACAGAGAATCTGTCTTCATGTCAGCAGAGAATTAGTCTGCATGTCATAGCAGAGAAGGAGGCTTCACGTCAGCCACCACTGCAACAGTCCATTGGCATATATTTAGGCCCAGCACCCAGGCAGAGGAGGGAGGTCCCGTAACAGAGAATCTGTCTTCATGTCAGCAGAGAATTAGTCTGCATGTCATAGCAGAGAATGAGGCTTCACGTCAGCCACCACTGCAACAGTCCATTGGCATATATTTAGGCCCAGCACACACACAGGCAGAGGAGAGAGGTCCCGTAACAGAGAATCTGGCTTCATGTCAGCAGAGAATCAGTCTGCATGTCATAGCAGAGAATGAGGCTTCACGTCAGCCACCACTGCAACAGTCCATTGGCATATATTTAGGCCCAGCACCCAGGCAGAGGAGGGAGGTCCCGTAACAGAGAATCTGTCTTCATGTCAGCAGAGAATTAGTCTGCATGTCATAGCAGAGAATGAGGCTTCACGTCAGCCACCACTGCAACAGTCCATTGGCATATATTTAGGCCCAGCACCCAGGCAGAGGAGGGAGGTCCCGTAACAGAGAATCTGTCTTCATGTCAGCAGAGAATTAGTCTGCATGTCATAGCAGAGAATGAGGCTTCACGTCAGCCACCACTGCAACAGTCCATTGGCATATATTTAGGCCCAGCACACACACAGGCAGAGGAGAGAGGTCCCGTAACAGAGAATCTGGCTTCATGTCAGCAGAGAATCAGTCTGCATGTCATAGCAGAGAATGAGGCTTCACGTCAGCCACCACTGCAACAGTCCATTGGCATATATTTAGGCCCAGCACACACACAGGCAGAGGAGAGAGGTCCCGTAACAGAGGATCTGGCTTCATGTCAGCAGAGAATCAGTCTGCATGTCATAGCAGAGAATCAGGCTTCACGTCAGCCACCACTGCAACAGTCCATTGTCATAAATTTAGGCCCAGCACCCAGGCAGAGGAGAGAGGTCCCGTAACAGACAATCTGGCTTCATGTCAGCAGAGAATTAGTCTGCATGTCATAGCAGAGAATGAGGCTTCACGTCAGCCACCACTGCAACAGTCCATTGGCATATATTTAGGCCTAGCACACAGGCAGAGGAGAGAGGTCCCGTAACAGACAATCTGGCTTCATGTCAGCAGAGAATCAGTCTGCATGTCATAGCAGAGAATGAGGCTTCACGTCACCCACCACTGCAACAGTCCATTGGCATATATTTAGGCCTAGCACACAGGCAGAGCAGAGAGGTCCCGTAACAGACGATCTGGCTTCATGTCAGCAGAGAATCAGTCTGCATGTCATAGCAGAGAATGAGGCTTCACGTCAGCCACCACTGCAACAGTCCATTGGCATATATTTAGGCCTAGCACACAGGCAGAGGAGAGAGGTCCCGTAACAGACAATCTGGCTTCATGTCAGCAGAGAATCAGTCTGCATGTCATAGCAGAGAATGAGGCTTCACGTCACCCACCACTGCAACAGTCCATTGGCATATATTTAGGCCTAGCACACAGGCAGAGCAGAGAGGTCCCGTAACAGACGATCTGGCTTCATGTCAGCAGAGAATCAGTCTGCATGTCATAGCAGAGAATGAGGCTTCACGTCACCCACCACTGCAACAGTCCATTGGCATATATTTAGGCCTAGCACACAGGCAGAGCAGAGAGGTCCCGTAACAGACAATCTGGCTTCATGTCAGCAGAGAATCAGTCTGCATGTCATAGCAGAGAATCAGGCTTCACGTCAGCCACCACTGCAACAGTCCATTGTCATAAATTTAGGCCCAGCACCCAGGCAGAGGAGAGAGGTCCCGTAACAGACAATCTGGCTTCATGTCAGCAGAGAATTAGTCTGCATGTCATAGCAGAGAATCAGGCTTCATGTCAGCCACCACTGCAACAGTCCATTGGCATATATTTAGGCCTAGCACACAGGCAGAGGAGAGGTTCATTCAACTTTGGGTAGCCTCGCAATATAATGGTAAAATGAAAATAAAAATAGGATTGAATGAGGAAGTGCCCTGGAGTCCAATAATATATGGTTATGGGGAGGTAGTTAATGTCTAATCTGGACAAGGGACGGACAGGTCCTGTGGGATCCATGCCTGGTTCATTTTTATGAACGTCAGCTTGTCCACATTGGCTGTAGACAGGCGGCTGCGTTTGTCTGTAATGACGCCCCCTGCCGTGCTGAATACACGTTCAGACAAAACGCTGGCTGCCGGGCAGGCCAGCACCTCCAAGGCATAAAAGGCTAGCTCTGGCCACGTGGACAATTTAGAGACCCAGAAGTTGAATGGGGCCGAACCATCAGTCAGTACGTGGAGGGGTGTGCACACGTACTGTTCCACCATGTTAGTGAAATGTTGCCTCCTGCTAACACGTTGCGTATCAGGTGGTGGTGCAGTTAGCTGTGGCGTGTTGACAAAAGTTTTCCACATCTCTGCCATGCTAACCCTGCCCTCAGAGGAGCTGGCCGTGACACAGCTGCCTTGGCGACCTCTTGCTCCTCCTCTGCCTTGGCCTTGGGCTTCCACTTGTTCCCCTGTGACATTTGGGAATGCTCTCAGTAGCGCGTCTACCAACGTGCGCTTGTACTCGCGCATCTTCCTATCACGCTCCAGTGCAGGAAGTAAGGTGGGCACATTGTCTTTGTAGCGTGGATCCAGCAGGGTGGCAACCCAGTAGTCCGCACAGGTTAAAATGTGGGCAACTCTGCTGTCGTTGCGCAGGCACTGCAGCATGTAGTCGCTCATGTGTGCCAGGCTGCCCAGGGGTAAGGACAAGCTGTCCTCTGTGGGAGGCGTATCGTCATCGTCCTGCCTTTCCCCCCAGCCACGCACCAGTGATGGACCCGAGCTGCGTTGGGTGCCACCCCGCTGTGACCATGCTTCATCCTCATCCTCCTCCACCTCCTCCTCATCCTCGTCCTCCTCGTCCTCCAGTAGTGGGCCCTGGCTGGCCACATTTGTACCTGGCCTCTGCTGTTGCCAAAAACCTCCCTCTGAGTCACTTCGAAGAGACTGGCCTGAAAGTGCTAAAAATGACCCCTCTTCCTCCTCCTCCTCCTCCTCCTGGGCCACCTCCTCTTCCATCATCGCCCTAAGTGTTTTCTCAAGGAGACATAGAAGTGGTATTGTAACGCTGATAACGGTGTCATCGCCACTGGCCATGTTGGTGGAGTACTCGAAACAGCGCAACAGGGCACACAGGTCTCGCATGGAGGCCCAGTCATTGGTGGTGAAGTGGTGCTGTTCTGTAGTGCGACTGACCCGTGCGTGCTGCAGCTGAAACTCCACTATGGCCTGCTGCTGCTCGCACAGTCTGTCCAGCATGTGCAAGGTGGAGTTCCACCTGGTGGGCACGTCGCATATGAGGCGGTGAGCGGGAAGGCCGAAGTTACGCTGTAGCGCAGACAGGCGAGCAGCAGCAGGATGTGAACGCCGGAAGTGCGAACAGACGGCCCGCACTTTATGCAGCAGCTCTGACATGTCGGGGTAGTTGTGAATGAACTTCTGCACCACCAAATTCAGCACATGCGCCAAGCAAGGGATGTGCGTCAAATTGGCTAGTCCCAGAGCTGCAACGAGATTTCGCCCATTATCACACACCACCAGGCCGGGCTTGAGGCTCACCGGCAGCAACCACTCGTCGGTCTGTTGTTCAATACCCCGCCACAACTCCTGTGCGGTGTGGGGCCTGTCCCCCAAACATATGAGTTTCAGAATGGCCTGCTGACGTTTACCCCGGGCTGTGGTGAAGTTGGTGGTGAAGGTGTGTGGCTGACTGGATGAGCAGGTGGAAGAAGAGGAGGAGGAAGCCGAGAAGGAGGAGGTGGCAACAGGAGGCAAAGAATGTTGCCCTGCGATCCTTGGCGGCGGAAGGACGTGCGCCAAACAGCTCTCCGCCTGGGGCCCAGCTGCCATTACATTTACCCAGTGTGCAGTTAGGGAGATATAGCGTCCCTGGCCGTGCTTACTGGTCCACGTATCTGTGGTTAGGTGGACCTTGCTACAGATGGCGTTGCGCAGTGCACACTTGATTTTATGGGATACTTGGTTGTGCAGGGAAGGCACGGCTCTCTTGGAGAAGTAGTGCCGGCTGGGAACAACATACTGTGGGACAGCAAGCGACATGAGCTGTTTGAAGCTGTCTGTGTCCACCAGCCTAAATGACAGCATTTCATAGGCCAGTAGTTTAGAAATGCTGGCATTCAGGGCCAGGGATCGAGGGTGGCTAGGTGGGAATTTACGCTTTCTATCAAATGTTTGTGAGATGGAGAGCTGAACGCTGGCGTGTGACATGGTTGAGACGCTTGGTGACGGAGGTGGTGGTGGTGGTGGTGTTGGTGGTACATCCCCTGTTTGCTGGGCGGCAGGTGCCAACGTTCCTCCAGAGGCGGAGGAAGAGGCCGAGGCGGCAGCAGCAGAATAGGCCGAGGCGGCAGCAGCAGAAGAGGTAGCAGGGGGAGCCTGAGTGACTTCCTTGGTTTTAAGGTGTTTACTCCACTGCAGTTCATGCTTTGCATGCAGGTGCCTGGTCATGCAGGTTGTGCTCAGGTTCAGAACGTTAATGCCTCGCTTCAGGCTCTGATGGCACAGCGTGCAAACCACTCGGGTCTTGTCGTCAGCACATTGTTTGAAGAAGTGCCATGCCAGGGAACTCCTTGAAGCTGCCTTTGGGGTGCTCGGTCCCAGATGGCGGCGGTCAGTAGCAGGCGGAGTCTCTTGGCGGCGGGTGTTCTGCTTTTGCCCACTGCTCCCTCTTTTGCTACGCTGTTGGCTCGGTCTCACCACTGCCTCTTCCTCCGAACTGTGAAAGTCAGTGGCACGACCTTCATTCCATGTGGGGTCTAGGACCTCATCGTCCCCTGCATCGTCTTCCACCCAGTCTTGATCCCTGACCTCCTGTTCAGTCTGCACACTGCAGAAAGACGCAGCAGTTGGCACCTGTGTTTCGTCATCATCAGAGACATGCTGAGGTGGTATTCCCATGTCCTCATCATCAGGAAACATAAGTGGTTGTGCGTCAGTGCATTCTATGTCTTTCACCGCTGGGGAAGGGCTAGGTGGATGCCCTTGGGAAACCCTGCCAGCGGAGTCTTCAAACAGCATAAGAGACTGCTGCATAACTTGAGGCTGAGACAGTTTCCCTGGTATGCATGGGGGTGATGTGACAGACTGATGGGGTTGGTTTTCAGGCGCCATCTGTGCGCTTTCTGCAGAAGACTGGGTGGGAGATAATGTGAACGTGCTGGATCCACTGTCGGCCACCCAATTGACTAATGCCTGTACCTGCTCAGGCCTTACCATCCTTAGAACGGCATTGGGCCCCACCATATATCGCTGTAAATTCTGGCGGCTACTGGGACCTGAGGTAGTTGGTACACTAGGACGTGTGGATGTGGCAGAACGGCCACGTCCTCTCCCAGCACCAGAGGGTCCACTAACACCACCACGACCATGTCCACGTCCGCGTCCCTTACTAGATGTTTTTCTCATTGTTATGGTTCACCACAACAACAAATATATTATTTGGCCCAATGTATTGTATTCAAATTCAGCGGGATATAAATTTGAGGCCTAGTATTTAGGCGCTGGGTGACCGGTATGGATTTAGTGACAGAATTAGACTTGGAAATGCACAGAAGCGTGTGTGTGTGAAGTTATTCTGAATGACCCAATGTGCACCTTGAATATTATATACCCTTTTAGGGATAGATTTCAAATAGCTCTGATATAGCAGAAACCACTAAATTATGAAATTGCTAAATTGGGAATTGTATTTCAACCCAGAACAAAAAATGTGCTTTGACGGACACTAAATAACTTTCCCAGCCACAACAGGACAGCGTTAACGAGAGATTTAGCAGGATATAAATTTGAGGCCTAGTATTTAGGCGCTGGGTGACAGGTATGGGTTTAGTGACAGAATTAGACTTGGAAATACACAGTAGCGGGTGTGTGTGAAGTTATTCTGAATGACCCAATGTGCACCTTGAATATTATATACCCTTTTAGGGATAGATTTCAAATAGCTCTGATATAGCAGAAACCACTAAATTATGAAATTGCTAAATTGGGAATTGTATTTCAACCCAGAACAAAAAATGTGCTTTGACGGACACTAAATAACTTTCCCAGCCACAACAGGACAGCGTTAACGAGAGATTTAGCAGGATATAAATTTGAGGCCTAGTATTTAGGCGCTGGGTGACAGGTATGGGTTTAGTGACAGAATTAGACTTAGAAATACACAGTAGCGGGTGTGTGTGAAGTTATTCTGAATGACCCAATGTGCACCTTGAATATTATATACCCTTTTAGGGATAGATTTCAAATAGCTCTGATATAGCAGAAACCACTAAATTATGAAATTGCTAAATTGGGAATTGTATTTCAACCCAGAACAAGAAATGTGCTTGAACGGACACTAAATAACTCGCCCAGCTACAGCACTAAGGACAGATTTAGCTGGATATAAATTTGAGGCCTAGTATTTAGGCGCTGGGTGACAGGTATGGGTTTAGTGACAGAATTAGACTTGGAAATGCACAGTAGCGGGTGTGTGAAGTTATTCTGAATGTCCCTATGTGCACCTTCAATATGATCTACCCTTTTAGGGATAGATTTCAAATAGCTCTGATATAGCAGGAACCACTAAATTATGAAATTGCTAAATTGGGAATTGTATTTCAACCCAGAACAAGAAATGTGCTTGAACGGACACTAAATAACTCGCCCAGCTACAGCACTAAGGACAGATTTAGCTGGATATAAATTTGAGGCCTAGTATTTAGGCGCTGGGTGACAGGTATGGGTTTAGTGACAGAATTAGACTTGGAAATACACAGTAGCGGGTGTGTGTGAAGTTATTCTGAATGACCCAATGTGCACCTTGAATTTTATATACCCTTTTAGGGATAGATTTCAAATAGCTCTGATATAGCAGAAACCACTAAATTATGAAATTGCTAAATTGGGAATTGTATTTCAACCCAGAACAAGAAATGTGCTTGAACGGACACTAAATAACTCGCCCAGCTACAGCACTAAGGACAGATTTAGCTGGATATGAATTTGAGGCCTAGTATTTAGGCGCTGGGTGACAGGTATGGGTTTAGTGACAGAATTAGACTTGGAAATACACAGTAGCGGGTGTGTGTGAAGTTATTCTGAATGACCCAATGTGCACCTTGAATATTATATACCCTTTTAGGGATAGATTTCAAATAGCTCTGATATAGCAGAAACCACTAAATTATGAAATTGCTAAATTGGGAATTGTATTTCAACCCAGAACAAGAAATGTGCTTGAACGGACACTAAATAACTCGCCCAGCTACAGCACTAAGGACAGATTTAGCTGGATATAAATTTGAGGCCTAGTATTTAGGCGCTGGGTGACAGGTATGGGTTTAGTGACAGAATTAGACTTGGAAATGCACAGTAGCGGGTGTGTGAAGTTATTCTGAATGTCCCTATGTGCACCTTCAATATGATCTACCCTTTTAGGGATAGATTTCAAATAGCTCTGATATAGCAGAAACCACAAAATTATGAAATTGCTAAATTGGGAATTGTATTTCAACCCAGAACAAGAAATGTGCTTGAACGGACACTAAATAACTCGCCCAGCTACAGCACTAAGGACAGATTTAGCTGGATATAAATTTGAGGCCTAGTATTTAGGCGCTGGGTGACAGGTATGGGTTTAGTGACAGAATTAGACTTGGAAATACACAGTAGCGGGTGTGTGTGAAGTTATTCTGAATGACCCAATGTGCACCTTGAATATTATATACCCTTTTAGGGATAGATTTCAAATAGCTCTGATATAGCAGAAACCACTAAATTATGAAATTGCTAAATTGGGAATTGTATTTCAACCCAGAACAAGAAATGTGCTTGAACGGACACTAAATAACTCGCCCAGCTACAGCACTAAGGACAGATTTAGCTGGATATGAATTTGAGGCCTAGTATTTAGGCGCTGGGTGACAGGTATGGGTTTAGTGACAGAATTAGACTTGGAAATACACAGTAGCGGGTGTGTGTGAAGTTATTCTGAATGACCCAATGTGCACCTTGAATATTATATACCCTTTTAGGGATAGATTTCAAATAGCTCTGATATAGCAGAAACCACTAAATTATGAAATTGCTAAATTGGGAATTGTATTTCAACCCAGAACAAGAAATGTGCTTGAACGGACACTAAATAACTCGCCCAGCTACAGCACTAACGACAGATTTAGCTGGATATGAATTTGAGGCCTAGTATTTAGGCGCTGGGTGACAGGTATGGGTTTAGTGACAGAATTAGACTTGGAAATGCACAGTAGCGGGTGTGTGTGAAGTTATTCTGAATGACCCTATGTGCACCTTGAATATTATATACCCTTTTAGGGATAGATTTCAAATAGCTCTGATACAGCAGAAACCACTAAATTTTTAAATTGCTAAATTGGGAATTGTATTTCAACCCAGAACAAAAAATGTGCTTTGACGGACACTAAATAACTTTCCCAGCCACAACAGGACAGCGGTAACGAGAGATTTAGCGGGATATAAATTTGAGGCCTAGTATTTAGGCGCTGGGTGACCGGTATGGATTTAGTGACAGAATTAGACTGGGATATGGCCAAAAAATAACCACACTATTGCTGGTTAAATGCACTTGGTGATGGGCGCAGCTTGCCCCTGATGTAGTATATGGCCAAAAAATGAACAGACTATTGCTGGTTAAATGCACTTGGTGTCACAGCTTGACCAACCACACTACTGAGGGTTAAATGCACTTGGTGACGGGCGCAGCTTGCCCCTGATTTAGTATATGGCCAAAAAATGAACAGACTATTGCTGGTTAAATGCACTTGGTGTGATAGCTTGACCAACCACACTACTGAGGGTTAAATGCACTTGGTGTGACAGCTTCACCCTGATGTAGGCTTTAGCCAAAAAACAACCACACCATTGAGGGTTAAATGCACTTGGTCGCAGCTTGTGCTGGCGCACCACAAGACACAAAATGGCCGCCGATCACCCCAGAAAAATGTGACTGACAAACGGTCTGGGCAGCCTAAAAACAGTGAGCAATTGAGGATCAGCAGCTCAATGATCCACAGCTGCAGATCGATCAGTTAATCAAGTCCTTTGGAGGAGTTAATCTGCCTAATCTCGCCCTACTGTCGCAGCCGCAACCTCTCCCTACGCTAATCAGAGCAGAGTGACGGGCGGCGCTATGTGACTCCAGCTTAAATAGAGGCTGGGTCACATGGTGCTCTGGCCAATCACAGCCATGCCAATAGTAGGCATGGCTGTGATGGCCTCTTGGGGCAAGTAGTATGACGCTTGTTGATTGGCTGCTTTGCAGCCTTTCAAAAAGCGCCAAGAAAGCGTCACAAAAGCGCGAAGAAAGCGACGAACACCGAACCCGAACCCGGACTTTTACGAAAATGTCCGGGTTCGGGTCCGTGTCACGGACACCCCAAAATTCGGTACGAACCCGAACTATACAGTTCGAGTTCGCTCATCCCTACTTATCAGACAAGACATGAGGCAAGTGAAGGAGCGGATTGGTGAGATGGAGGGCCGACTAAGTACAATGGAGGATCAGGTACCGCCTGTAAAAAGAGACCTTCAGCGTGTAATACACAATGTCTCACTGCTTATATCTAAATCTGATGATCTTGAGAATAGACTGAGACGTAACAATGTCCGAATATTTGGTGTGCCTGAACACACTGAGGGAGCTGATGCTGTTACGTTTATGGAGAAATGGCTTGCTGATAAAATTGGAAGAGAATGTAAGGCCCCAGAGGTGCATTACCACCTTTTTACACCTTTCTCCACTATCTCTTATGGTTAATATACTGTCATCATATGTACTGATTCCCAGGTCCTGTATAATGTGCATATTCTTTTATCTGCAACTGTTATTATGTAATGTACCTGGTTCACCAGCAGATGGCGGCAAGCATGGCAGAGCTATATTTGCAGAGGATGGAACCATCTTTCCATTTTCGTTAGTTAGTGAAGGTGAGTGTCTAGAGTACCCCCTGCCAAGGGAGACTGTGGAGCAGGATCTCGTCCCTGCTGGGCGAGCCCTGACTGAGCCGGCAGAGCACCTTCAGCTCTGCTGGACAAAGAGGCAGAAGCCTTAAGCCTCTGAAGCCAGGGAGAAAAAGCTCCTCTGGGTAAAGACAAAGACAGACCAGACTCCAGAAAGTTAAGCACAGACTCCACAAAGTTCCTATGTAATCCTGACAGCACAGCAGAGCCATAGACGTAGCAGAGCCGAGTGTGTTTGCTTGCCAGAATTAATGCCAAAGCCTGCTGATGACCAAGACAAAGTTGGAAGATTGTTTCCTGATGAAAGTTTATTCAAGTAAAGCTGTTGTTCAACGTTATACCAAGTCTGGACTCAATTTATTTCTTCATCCCACCATTCAACTACCCCCTTTTCTGCAGCAGACGGCCACGCCTGGGGTTCCAGCATATCCAGGTAGGAGCACCGTGACAAGTGCAACACTATTAAGGGACATTAGGCCACCCTACACTACTCTGGCATTCTTACCCTGGGTACGATCCATATCACTAAAAGGGGCCCTCGGCTTCACGGCAACTGGCGTAATGACAAACTTTGTACTTTAAGGGACCCCAAGTAGTGGTGAACCAGTCCCAACACCGGTCGGCCCCTGCTGCAAGAGACTGTCTCCCCTGTTTGCTATTGAGCAGGCTCACTGCGTACCATTTCACCCTCCACCACCAGGGCCGCTGCCGAGACCTCTTCTGATCAAAGTTCTGCATTTTAGAGATCGGAATGCGATTTTGAGAGGCGCACGAGACTGTGCAGATCTTACTATAAATGGCAATCGTGCATCCTTGTTTACTGATTTTTCTGCGGAGGTACAAAAATGAAGAGCACACTTCCTGGGTGTCAAAAAATGACTGAGAGTTCTACAGCTACCCTTTTCGATGATCTACTGCGGCAGGTTACAATTTTGAGCTGTGCCAGGTCCCAACGCCGCAGTAGCACTATTGAGGCAGATCCTATGCTAGCTCTGTTAAACTGTATCTACATTCATGGATCAGGAATTTCTTTTACCCCAGCTTCTCCACTGCAGGAGAAATGTCTGTTTTGTTAGCGAGCTTGTTTGGGTGGGATGGGTGGGTTTGGGGGGTAGACGAGACATTATGTATGTTTTCCATTGGGCTGTGCAATGGCCTTGGGGTAAGCGGCACTGGGCTGTTTCTTTTTTGGAGATGGTTTAATGATGGGTACCCTTAAGATTATTGCTTGGAATGTGCAGGGATTAGGCACAACCTCTAAACGGCATGCTGTCTTTTACGCTTTGCAAACACACCAACCAGCAATCCTCTGTCTTTCTGAAACACATCTTACTCTCAACTAGGGCTGCAGTAAACGATTATTTTAGAAATAGAGTATTCTACTGATTATTTTTTATGATTAATCGAGTAATCTAATAAGAATAAATGAATTAATAGACTATTTACCTTTATAAAAACTCATCAGACCCCCTGCCATCAGTCCCCAACACCCTTGGTTCCCCCCTGTGCGATCAGCCCAAGTGCATCAGTTCCCCCCAGTGCCATCAGCTCCACTATCCCCCTGTGCCATCAGCCCCATTCCTCCAGTGCCTTCAGCTCTCCCCCACCCCAGTACCACCAGCTTGGCCCTCAGTGCCATCAGCTGCCCCCTCAATGCCATCAGCTGCCAGCTAGTGCCATCAGCTTCCCTCCCAGTGCCATCAGCTTGCCCCCCAGTGCCGTCAGCTTGCCCCCCAGTGCCACCAGCTGCCCCCTCAGTGCCACCAGCTGCTGGCCGGTGCAAAGATTCTTGTCAACACAAGCGAATCTACATTTTGGCGCCCCCCCCCCCCCCCCCATCATCTCTAGTAAAGTAACAGTCCGGTATTTAAAAAAAAATAAACACTTTTCTACTTACCTCCATGTCAGCGATGCGATGCGATGCAGCCTCTAGTGTTGAAGATTTGGTGCTCGTGTTCTTATTTAGCCTGTCTTTCATAAAAGCTTGTGATGGGATTTGAACCCTTGCCCTTCTGTATCAGAGGTAAAGCACTTACCCACACAGCAATGACAGCTGTACAGACAGTTACTTTAAAAAATATATATATATATATAAGACTTCTACTGTAGATAACTTTTTTTCGTTTTTTGTTGGGAAGGACTAAAGGAAGTAGAATTAGATATGAAACCCTGCAAAGAAACTAAGAATTGGGTGGTCTAGCAATGCCCAACCCTTTATTATATTTTCTATCAGCTCAGCTGCAGCATTTTAAATGATGGAACACGGCTGGAGAAGCGGGAAGAATTGGCAGAATGGCAGTTAAATGGGCATCGGGACGGGAAGTCTATGTATAACAGAACAGATTCAGTATTAATGGTGCAGTAAACAAACTAGATAAATGCGCTTGTATATTAGACCTCCTGTTGACAATGAGTCTGACGATCAGTAAGTCTATGTATACCAGAACAGATTAAAGGGGTTGGCCACCCTAAGTATCAAAAATCCATAGTGCCCTAGACAATAGCCAAAACCATGAAGTATTTATATCATGTGACATGTACGGGCTTTATATCATTTTTCTAACCCGTTCACCATGACCGGCTTCCCTGGAGGAGCTCCCTCAGACCGGCTGTGTGGGAGGAGCACCGGCAAAGTGAAAGTAAAAATCCCAGCATGCATTGCAGCAAGCATGTTCAGAGGAGCAGTCACATGACATCCCACCTGTGTTTCCATAGAGACAAGAGCCCCTCAGATAATATCAATAACTTCTGTACAGACATAGCAATAGGAAGTATGCCCCAGTCCCATCAGCACACAGGAATATGATGCTAATGTATCATACATATGTTACTGGGGGGAGGGAGGTGCCCTGTTCATAAACTTGCTGTAGGGCCCGGTCATTTCTAGTTGCACCATTGGATGTAAGCCATGAACAGAATGAGAAGAGGGGAAGATTTATAATTTCCCTTGTTTCTAAAAATGGCGTTAAAAAGTTGCAAACTATGTGTTTGTGATTTTTTACTGTGCCTTTAAAAACTAAAGAAAGGGCGTGACAATGGTCCGGAGGGGGCATGACCAGTCGCCCCAACAAATTTATGTTCATTTTCCCCAGTTTTCTGACTCAAATGAAGCCAGAAATCTAGGGCAGCTCTTAGCTGTCCTAGATTTCTGTTTAGGTGCATGGACGGCCATAGGAGGGGGGCTGTTGGGAACAGATCTTTGTTGCACAAGAGCTCTGATGAATACATTTGTACAAATCGATCTGCTCACATAGAGGAGTCTTCTGTCTATCTCATCACACGACTAAGGCTACGTCTACACGACGACATTTGTCGCGCGACAGATAGGGCACAAAATCACTGCAACATTTGTAGCGCAACATTTTGTTGCACTAATGTCGCGCGACAATTTTTATAATGGCAGTCTATGGTGTCGCACTGCAACATGCAACATACTGCGACTGCATGGATTTTCTGCGACTGTTGCGTCGCAGTCGCAGCATGTTGCAGTGCGACACCATAGACTGCCATTATAAAAATTGTTGCGCGACATTAGTGCAACAAAATGTCGTCGTGTAGACGTAGCCTAAGGCTACTTTCACACTAGCGTTAGCAGGGTCTGGCAGACTGTTCCCCTGCTGGATCCGTGCTAACACTAGCCCACGAGTGCCGTCGCATGTCCGCTCCGGCCCCATTCACATTCACTAATGCCCAGCACGCTGGGTTTTTTGTCTGGCATTAAAGTGAATGGGGCCAGAGCGGACTTCCAGCGGCACTCGTGGGCTACCGTTAGCACGGATCACTGTGTACAGTGTTGAAGGGGTCACAGATCTCTATATGCAGTGGTGGGGGTCATATATCACCACATTCAGAGTGCAGAAAGAAGAAGGCACACAACTATAGACGGCGAGACTAGTGACTGCTGCTGATATCACTGACCTCCACCATACTGACAGCTCACAAGGGGTTAACGCTCCTGAACTGTTGGTCTTGCTGTAATATCATGTCTGTGATAAGAACACAGAGCAGAGGGGCCATAAACAGGACAGACACTGGGATTGCTCACAGTTTGTGGTCCACAGAGCTTCCCTGGCTCTGCTACATCCTCACATGTTGGCAGGATCCTCTCAGTACGGGGGAAACATAGGGGCAGTCAGATCAGCCATCACAGCTTCTCCTCAGTCTCCCTAACAAGTGTCCCCGCTAAGCCCCTGCCAGGAGTGCCAGTCACAGAAGGAAAGCACCTCTGATACAAGCAGGACCATTTAGGACCCAGACAGAAGCACACTCCTTCAGGCATGGACGAGGTTGCTCCTCCATGGCACATGCAAGGCATGGACGAGACAGGCTGCTGTGAGAGCAGGACAGGAGGGGTCGTGGCTGCCAATAGCAGGAAAACCAGGAAGATCTGCTTAAGAAAATATATTAGTAAGTGTAATATCTCCCTACTTTTTTTTATAGTTTTAATGAGTTCCAACAGAGTGGCCCGCCCCTTTAAGTATGAATGACGCAGCAGATGAACTAGAAAAACGCGCCTATATATTAGACCACCTGTCGGCAATGGGTCTGACACACAATAAAAGCCTCATTCACACGTCTGTGTTTTTGTCACGGAAGGTGTACAGACAACTAGAAGACACAAAATGAAGATCCGACTGACTGGATCCAAAACTAAGGAACCAAAGGGAAAGCCCTGCAACAGACCTGGCTCTCTCCCTAACTGCTCAGCCTATGCAAAAATCTCAATGGTAGATGATCGCATATCCTCGTTCCTCGACTGTATAACACCTGAACACCCTATAATAAAGAGGGGACACGACCACCGGCTCCCTACACTTGATACAGAGGGAGTCAGGGTCACCTGGGATCCAGCAAACAGGAAAACAAGAAATGAATGAACAAAACATATCTGTAGAAGACTCAGTAGTAGCATCCAGCATGCACACACTCCAGGAAGTTGTATAAACCGCAAAGTGATGCAGTATGGGAAGGGATGCAATCAGTGCAACTACATGACAGCTGAGAGAGGCTAACAAGATGAGAAAAGGAAAGCAAAGCAAAAGGAACCTCAAGGAGGAGGTTCTGAAGAATGTCTGTCAGAGCTTCTCAGATGTCTGGTAGTGACAGTTTTGGTCAGTGATTTCCATCAGTGATTTTGAACCAAAACCAGGTGCGGCTCTAAACACAGAACAGGAGCAGATCTTTCCCTTATACCAGGCATGTCCAAACTGCGGCCCTCCAGCTGTTGCAAAACTACAACTCCCAGCGTGCCTGTGTAGCTTACAGCTATTAGGGCATGCTGGGAGTTGTAGTTTTGCAACAGCTGGAGGGCCGCAGTTTGGACATGCCTGCCTTATACCTTATGTCTGTGGAGGCTCCAATCCTAGTTTTGGCTCACAATCACTGATGGAAATCACTGACCAAAACACTGACATGTGAATGAGGCATAAATCTATGTATATCTGAACAGATTTATTATTTAAGGCGCAGCAGAAGAACTAGGTAAACGAGCCTATATCTTAGACCGCCTGTTGATAATCAGTCTGATGCACAGTATGTCTATATATAACAGAAAAGATGAAATATAAATGGAGCAGCAGATAAACGAGAAAAACACTCCTATATATTAGACCGCCTTTTGACAAAGAATCGGATGCACAGTAAGTCTACGTATCACAGAACAGATTAAGTATAAATGGCGGAGTAGTGGAACAAGATGCACAGGGCGAATACGCTGAGCCTACACTGTCCCTGCAGTCTCCCTATCCTCTCTCTATGCTGTCCCTACAATGTATAAAAATTATCCCTACGATCTCCCTGCACTGTCCCTGCACTGTCCCTATCCAATCTTCTATAATTAAAAGTTTTGTTAACAACTGTCTCTAGCGCTTGGCACATCTGTCCCTATGCTCAGTTCACAGTGAAATGGCAGAGAGCAGGCGAGATTTGGGCTTTACAGGGCAGTGACATCACAGGGGAAGGCTATCGGTTGATTGGCTGGCTGCACAGCATTATGGGTCACATCGCGTTCTCGAGCTTCTTCCTTTCACTTTGTGACACGTGTAGCCACCATTTGCAGGGAATAATCCGTATTGCATGGTCTGTACTTGATGCAAGGAAAAACCACCTACTATGGTATCTACTTGCTACAACAAAAAATAATTAATATTGCATGGTCTGTTTTTGATGCCCGGGCTGCTGGCAATCCATATGCTCTAAAACAAGCATAAACCAAGGTCAGCTTTCTAGGTGAGACAAACTGCACTGGCTAGGATGAGGAAAAAAATCAACCAATGTGTGAGCTGTGAGAGAGTTTTTATATGGCGGTAACAATTAATTATGCTAATTCTTAATTTGTTATTCTAGGTGGGCAGTGCTAGGTTGGAAAACAGGATATCAAGCTCTGTGCTACCTGAGGATGAAGAGAAAATTAGATACAGTATATTCTAGTACATAGGACCAGCATTATAGAAGTTATATTCTTTTACATAGAAGGTGGTATTATAGTAGTTATATTCTTGTATATAGGGGAAGTATTATAGTAGTTATATTCTTGTACATAGGTGGCAGTATTATAGTAGTTATATTCTTGTACATAGGAGCAGTATTATCGTAGTTATATTCTTGTACATAGGAGTCAGTATTATAGTAGTTATAGTTTTGTACATAGGAGGCAGTATTATAGTAGTTATATTCTTGTACATAGGAGCAGTAATATAGTAGTTATATTCTTGTACATAGGAGCAGTAATATAGTAGTTATATTCTTGTACATAGGAGCAGTATTATAGTAGTTATATTCTTGTACATAGGAGCAGTATTATAGTAGTTATATTCTTGTACATAGGAGGCAGTATTATAGTAGTTATATTCTTGTACATAGGCGGCAATATTATAATGGTTATATTCTTGTACATAGACGGCAGTATTATAGTAGTTATATTCTTGTACATACATAGGAGCAGTATTATAGTAGTTATATTCTTGTACATAGGAGCAGTATTATAGTAGTTATATTCTTGTACATACATAGGAGCAGTATTATAGTAGTTATATTCTTGTACATAGGAGCAGTATTATAGTAGTTATATTCTTGTACATAGGAGGCAGTATTATAGTAGTTATATTCTTGTACATAGGCGGCAATATTATAATGGTTATATTCTTGTACATAGACGGCAGTATTATAGTAGTTATATTCTTGTACATACATAGGAGCAGTATTATAGTAGTTATATTCTTGTACATAGGAGCAGTATTACAGTAGTTATATTCTTGTACCTAGGAAATAGTCACCAGTGTAGGAAATCATGCATGGTAGGCAGGGGACCCTGGTACAGATTTTGCACTGGGGCCCAGGATCTTCAAGATATGACTCTGTGGACAACTTCTCAAAAATGTGACCTGCCTTTAAATGTGTCAAAAAAGGGTATTAATTTTCTAAGGACATCACCAGTTTTGACTATAGCCTGTGTCACAGCCTCATTCCAGTTAAAGGGGTTGTCCCACAAAAAAATATTCAGCAGTTTTCAATCCAACACCTGGCTCTGAATAGTTTCTTAATTGCATGTGATTAAAATTTTGTATAGCCACTCAATGAGTCATTCAATAAAATGTATCTGTATTGCGCCACCTGCTGTCTGCACTTTTTCTTATTTCTCTGTCCATCTCACTCAGTTGGGCGTACATGCTCAGTTTTATCCTTCAACTGGCTGTGATAGGGAGACAGTTGCAGCAGAAAGGACACTCACCCTGAGAAAGGTCATGCCCGCTAAGCTGCCGGCTTGAAATAAATCTAGCAGAACAATTGGAGCAAGAAATGGGGAGATCCCTGGATCCATATGAGGTGGAAGGATGGTTCTAACTTTGTTAGAAACAGAATGTTATGTATTTTATGATGTCTGATTTATTTTATTTTTTTACATTTATCAAGGGATTACCCCTTTAAATGGGCTGAACTGCAATACCAGATGTTTTAATCACATGAATGATTTAAATCCTGTTTTACACATCAGCAAGTGTGGCTAATATCATCCATAACCCACATGAACTTCTCAGTATATTATATTTGTCATTACAGCCCGACCTGACCATGTGCACCGGGAAATGTGCAAAATTTATCGGCAAACTCCTGTTCCCGTTAGGAATCTGCGCAATTGTTGCAAATCTGCTGCTGTACTTCCCAAATGGCAAAATCCCAGAGATGGAACAGATCACAGATTTTGTCTGGTTTTTCCATGGCATCGTTGGGGCTGGATTATTGGTGAGTCTATATGATTTATTCATGAGTTGAACAATATAAAAGAAGAGTACTGCACTATAGTGTCCACAAAACAGTGCTCACGTAATACAGTGTCCATATATCGGAGCCCACATTATCATTTCAGTGTCCTCTTACTGTATGATGTAATCATACAGTGCTGCATAATAATTCTATAACGGCGTCAGTAGAGTCCTATGGACCCCAGAGTAAACTTTGTACCAGGCTATCACCCCTCCCCAGCCCATTGTATCCAAAAATATCAGACTGTGAATTGTGCTCAGATTCACTGCAGATTTACCACTATACAATGAAAATGAGGAGGGTCATTTTATCAAAGACCAGTCTTTGATTTTCTCTAAGACACCAGAGGATGTGCTTAATTTGCACCTAAATGCAAAAAAAGTATGTGCACGGGTGTTTATAAAGTTGCAAAAATGTGTTTTTATGCCAAAAACGGGCGTAATCATAAATGACCCCCATTATCTGTGTCTTTTCCACAACTTAATGAGCATACTGCAGATTTAAAAACCTGCAACATGCTCAAATGTGGAATTTCTGGAGATTTAAAAAATTCCATTCACTTGTATTACACATGGCCATGGCTCTGCAGCCTATCCATGATGCCTGAATATGGTTTATGAATTCACCTCCCTTCACCTTTCTTAATCTAAGTAACTTGTATAAGTACATTCATGCCCCTCTCCTCCAGTAAATATCAGTGATCTTATCTACTAACCAAACACATAAATAATACCGTCATATACAGTTTATATTAAAATAATATTTGTATTACCCTTCACATTCCACACATGTGTACACATTACACACACATATATATTTCATATGCGGTTACATATACACAGTACAAACTCGCATATATACATTACACTTATATATACACATTACACACACTGACATATACACATTACTCACATTTACACGACATGCGGGGGCATTGTTAATGTAAAGGGGGCACAATGGGCATTTCTACTATGGAGGGGGCACAATGGGCATTTCTACTATGGAGGGGGCACAATGGGCATTTCTACTCTGGAGGGGGCACGATGGGCATTTCTACTCTGGAGGGGGCACAATGGGCATTTTTACTCTGGAGGGGGCACAATAGGCATTTCTGCTATGGAGGGGGCACAGTGCACAGAGGGCATTACTACTATGAAGGGGGCACAGAGGGCATTACTACTATTAAGAGGGCACAATGGGGATTTCTATTATGGAGGGGACACAGAGGGAATTATTACTGTGAAGGGGGCACAATGGGCATTATTACTGTAAAGGGGGCACAATGGGCATTACTACTATTAGGGGGCACAATGGGCATTATTACTGTGAAGGGGGACAATGGGCATTACTACTTTTAAGAGGCATTATTACTATGAAGGAGGCACAATGGGTATTATTACTATGAAGGGGGCACAATGGGGATTATTACTGTGAAGGGGCACATATAGGGCATTACTACTGTGAAAGGGGCACAGAGAGGGCATAACTACTGTGAGGGGCACAATAAGAGAATAACTACTGTGAATCGGGCACAATGAAGGGATAAGTACTTTAAGGGGGCATAATGTGGGCATAACTACTGTTAGGGGGCACACATCTGTACAAAACTACGGTGAAGGTTGTACAATGAGGGCAATACTACTGTGAGGGGATACGATTTTTTTTAAAGTATTGGGGGAGGGGGGGTGCCAGAGAAAGGACCCGCCCCGGGTGTCAAACAACTTAGGCACACCACTGTACTGTAGTTTTTGTCCAGCCATCTCTCGCCATGTTTGCCATGCTGCAGCCGGACCTCCGGACCGCCCCAATTATAGTGAATGGGGCCGGAGTGGACTTCCGTCGGCATGGTGGGCTAGCGTTAGCACGGATCCAGCACATTACTCAAATGTACACATTACATACGCACATTTACACATTCATTACACACGTACAAACATAACACACACACAAGCTATAAACACGTTATACATAATGCATTATACATGACGTGTGTCATAGATAACACACAATCTGTAAGCACAATATACACGCATACTGTATACATTAACACACACATGTACACAAGTATATACATTGAAGGCAAACACATATTAAGGGCTCATGCACACGACAATATGTATTTTGCGGTCCGCTAAAAATACGGATGACATCTGTGTGCATTCCGTATTTTGCGGAACGGAACAGCTGGCCCCTAATAGAACAGTCTTATCCTTGTCCGTAATGCAGACAATAATAGGACATGTTCTATTTTTTGGCAGAACGGAAATATGGACTTACAGAAACGGAATGCACACGGAGTAACTTCCATTTTATTTGCAGACCAATTGAAGTGAGTGGTTCCAAATACGATCCGCAAAAAAAAAAACGGAACGGAAACGGAAAGAAAAAACGTTTGTGTGCATGAGCCCTTATACAGGTCCTTCTAAAAAAATTAGCATATTGTGATAAAGTTCATTATTTTCTGTAATGTACTGATAAACATTAGACTTTCATATATTTTAGATTCATTACACACAACTGAAGTAGTTCAAGCCTATTATTGTTTTAATATTGATGATTTTGGCATACAGCTCATGAAAACCCAAAATTCCTATCTAAAAAAATTTGCATATCATGAAAAGGTTCTCTAAACGAGCTATTAACCTAATCATCTGAATCAACTAATTAACTCTAAACACCTGCAAAAGATTCCTGAGGCTTTTAAAAACTCCCAGCCTGGTTCATTACTCAAAACCGCAATCATGGGTAAGACTGCCGACCTGACTGCTGTCCAGAAGGCCATCATTGACACCCTCAAGCAAGAGGGTAAGACACAGAAAGAAATTTCTGAACGAATAGGCTGTTCCCAGAGTGCTGTATCAAGGCACCTCAGTGGGAAGTCTGTGGGAAGGAAAGTGTGGCAGAAAACGCTGCACAACGAGAAGAGGTGACCGGACCCTGAGGAAGATTGTGGAGAAGGACCGATTCCAGACCTTGGGGGACCTGCGGAAGCAGTGGACTGAGTCTGGAGTAGAAACATCCAGAGCCACCGTGTACAGGCGTGTGCAGGAAATGGGCTACAGGTGCCGCATTCCCCAGAAACAGCGGCAGAAGCGCCTGACCTGGGCTACAGAGAAGCAGCACTGGACTGTTGCATGTCATTCGGAAATCAAGGTGCCAGAGTCTGGAGGAAGACTGGGGAGAGGGAAATGCCAAAATGCCTGAAGTCCAGTGTCAAGTCCCCACAGTCAGTGATGGTCTGAGGTGCCATGTCAGCTGCTGGTGTTGGTCCACTGTGTTTTATCAAGGGCAGGGTCAATGCAGCTAGCTAGCAGGAGATTTTGGAGCACTTCATGCTTCCATCTGCTGAAAAGCTTTATGGAGATGAAGATGTCATTTTTCAGCACGACCTGGCACCTGCTCACAGTGCCAAAACCACTGGTAAATGGTTTACTGACCATGGTATTACTGGGCTCAATTGGCCTGCCAACTCTCCTGACCTGAACCCCATAGAGAATCTGTGGGATATTGGGAAGAGAAAGTTGAGAGACGCAAGACCCAACACTCTGGATGAGCTTAAGGCCGCTATCGAAGCATCCTGGGCCTCCATAACACCTCAGCAGTGCCACAGGCTGATTGCCTCCATGCCACGCCGCATTGAAGCAGTCCTTTCTGCAAAAGGATTCCCGACCAAGTATTGAGTGCATAACTGAACATCATTATTTGAAGGTTGACTTTGTTTGTATTAAAAACACTTTTCTTTTATTGGTCGGATGAAATATGCTAATTTTTTTAGATAGGAATTTGGGTTTTCATGAGCTGTATGCCAAAATCATCAATATTAAAACAATAAAAGGCTTGAACTACTTCAGTTGTGTGTAATGAATCTAAAATATATGAAAGTCTAATGTTTATCAGTACATTACAGAAAATAATGAACTTTATCACAATATGCTAATTTTTTTAGAAGGACCTGTACACATCCCACATGCACTTACCTTTCCTGCACAAAGCTGAAGTCTGTACATGAGGGCAGCCCGAATAATTACGGTAGTGCCCAATCCCCCCCAGTCCCATCCTAGGACAGCAGTGGAGAGGAGCCTTTAGTAAACGAGTGGTGGGGGGATATTAAAATGGAGGTGCACAATCTATGTATCATATATCACAGAAGCCAACAAGATGCTTGGTAATAAACTATTGCAGGTGAGGAACACAAATATGATACAGCTGGCTCTACTGGAAGCTTGATGGAGGGGGTTTATCGATTTTTAGGCCTTTTGAAGGAGGGCCAGCAGAGGGTCACGATGGGCCATTATCAGTGACTGCAGCCTGCAGCAGGTGCGGACCCATTCATTTCAATGGGGCCACAAAAGATGCGGATAGCACACCGCGTGCTGTCCGCATCCGTAGTTCCATTCCGCGGCCCCGGAAAAAAAAGATAGAACATGTCCTATTCTTGTCTGTAATCGATAGTGCCGAACATGTCTGGTCCGCAAATTGCAGAACACACTCGGGCTGGCATCCATGTTTTGTGGATCGGCAATTTGCCGATCCACTAAACACTATGGTTGTCTGAATGATCTCTTATACTTAGGGCTCATGCACACAAACGTATTGGTCCCATTCCGTGCATTGGGGCCGCAATTTGCGGTCCTCAATGCACGGAGAATGTTCGTGAGGCCTCCGGGACGGATCCAGACCCATTCAACTTGAATTGGTCCGATTACCTCCGTTCCGCAAAAAGATAGGACATGTTCTATCTTTTTGTGGAACGGAAGTACAGAACGGAACCCCACAGAAGCACTCCATAGTGCTTCCGTTGGGTTCCGTGCTTCCGTTCCGCATCTCCAGATTTGCGGACCCATTAAAGTGAATGGGTCCGCATCAGTGATGCGGAATGCACACGGAAAGGTGTCCGTTTATTGCGGATTCGCATATGCGGTCTGCAATACGGAAACGGAACCCATACGTTCATGTGCATGACACTAATTAAAATCAGACTATGGGGTAGACAGACTGGTCAGGGGTGCAAGACCAACGGGAGTCAGCCACACCTGAAGCTTAGTACAACTGCAAAAAAAGGAGGTCAGTCAGCACATCCCTATGTGCAGGTGCACGCCACTATGGCTAGAAAAACAATGCAACCGCACTCTGCTAACACAAATAACGTACCGCCATAGTTATAGAAAATATTCTGGTGCTAATGCACCCCCCTGACCAGCCTGTCTGCCCCATAGGCTGATTTTAATTAGTGTAGTATAAAGCTGTAGCCTGCTCTCCCTCACTCATTGGAAGCTGTCTGGCAACAGGAGAGGTATAGGGTGGGCTCAGCATGCATGTTGGTACCTGCATTCCCTGGATTTTATGAAGGCCATTATGGTACCAAAAATGGTAAAAGGCAGAGTGGACCCAGCAGGGGCGTAGCTAGAAATGACTGGGCCCCATAGCAAAAAAAATGTATGGGCCCCCCCCCCCCCCCCCCCCCGTCCCGGATCTCCCACATACCTCTCGGACCTTGCCGCCACATCCGCAGCTCCTCATGCACTTGCGACATTTACGTGTAGGACTGAGCACAGACAGTTGGTCACTGGCAACGCATTTGTGCCAGTGTAGGAAATTTATGAATCTAAGTGTGGGTTCACACCTGAGCGTACTCTGTATGCGCTTTTTCAGGCGTTTTTATCGTGCGTTTACATACGCGCGAGGAAACAAGCAAACGCCCATTGTCGCACGTTCCCGCTAAGTCTATGTGCGGGAACGTGCGACAATACGCCCCAGAGAAGCTCTTGTACTTCTTGGGGCGTAGGGCGTTTTACAGCGCGTTCGTACGCGCTGTAAAATGCTCAGGTGAGAACCATGCCCATAGGGAATCATTGGTTTTTGCCTGTTGAGCGTTTTACAGCGCGTAGGAACGCGCTTTAAAACGCTCAGGTGTGAACCCAGCCTAAATGTCTGTGTATTAAAGTAGATTGTTAAATTGTACAGGGGTCTGTAACACAGGAAGGTGAAAGTACATATCGTGGGGTGTGTATGTGTATGAGACAGAAGGTAGGGATATGTATCTTGTGTAGTTTGGGTATTAGGGAGAGTAAGGGGTATATACAGACGTGGACAAAATTGTTGGTACCCTTTGGTCAATGAAAGAAAAAGTCACAATGGTCACAGAAATAACTTTAATCTGACAAAAGTAATAATAAATTAAAATTCTATAAATGTTAACCAATGAAAGTCAGACATTGTTTTTCAACCATGCTTCAACAGAATTATGTAAAAAAATAAACTCATGAAACAGGCATGGACAAAAATGATGGTACCCCTAGAAAACACAGAACATAATGTGACCAAAGGGACATGTTAATTCAAGGTGTGTCCACTAATTAGCATCACAGGTGTCTACAACCTTGTAATCAGCCATTGGGCCTATATATATGGCTCCAGGTAATCACTGTGTTGTTTGGTGATATGGTGTGTACCACACTCGACATGGACCAGAGGAAGCAAAGGAAAGAGCTGTCTCAAGAGATCAGAAAGAAAATTATAGACAAGCATGTTAAAGGTAAAGGCTATAAGACCATCTCCAAGCAACTAGATGTTCCTGTGAGTACAGTTGCACATATTATTCATAAGTTTAAGATCCATGGGACTGTAGCCAACCTCCCTGGACGTGGCCGCAGGAGGAAAATTGATGACAAATCTAAGAGACGGATAATCCGAATGGTAACAAAAGAGCCTAGAAAGACTTCTAAAGAGATTCAAGGTGAACTTCATGCTCAAGGAACATCAGTGTCAGATCGCACCATCCGTCGTTGTTTGAGCCAAAGTGGACTACATGGGAGACGACCAAGGAGGACACCATTGTTGAAAACGAATCATAAAAAAGCAAGACTGGAATATGCCAAACTACATGTTGACAAGCCACAAAGCTTCTGGGAGAATGTCCTGTGGACAGATGAGACAAAAATCGAAGTTTTTGCCAAGGCACATCAGCTGTATGTTCACAGACGAAAAAATGAAGCATATCAAGAAAAGAACACTGTCCCTACTGTGAAACATGGAGGAGGCTCTGTTATGTTCTGGGGCTGCTTTGCTGCGTCTGGCACAGGGTGTCTTGAATCTGTGCAGGGTACAATGAAATCTCAAGACTATCAAGGAATTCTAGAGAGAAATGTACTAGCCAGTGTCAGAAAGCTTGGTCTCAGTCGCAGGTCATGGGTCTTGCAACAGGACAATGACCCAAAACACACCGCTAAAAACACCCAAGAATGGCTAAGAGGAAAAAATTGGACTATTCTAAAGTGGCCTTCTATGAGCCCTGACCTCAATCCTATTGAGCATCTTTGGAAGGAGCTGAAACATGCAGTCTGGAAAAGGCACCCTTCAAACCGGACACAACTGGAGCAGTTTGCTCATGAGGAGTGGGCCAAAATACCTGCTGAGAGGTGCAGATGTCTCATTGACAGTTACAGGAAGCGTTTGATTGCAGTGATTGCCTCAAAAGGTTGCGCAACAAAATATTAAGTTAGGGGTACCATCATTTTTGTCCATGCCTGTTTCATGAGTTTATTTTTTTACATAATTCTGTTGAAGCATGGTTGAAAAACAATGTCTGACTTTCATTGGTTAACATTTATAGAATTTTAATTTATTATTACTTTTGTCAGATTAAAGTTATTTCTGTGACCATTGTGACTTTTTCTTTCATTGACCAAAGGGTACCAACAATTTTGTCCACGTCTGTATACCCCTTACTCTCCCTAATACCCAAACTACACAAAATACATATCCCTACCTTCTGTCTAATACACATACACACCCCACAATATGTACTTTCACCTTCTTGTGTTACAGACCCCTCAGATAGGATTAGGTGGCTGTGTCTTTGCCAAAATCCCACTAACCATTACCACAAATGCAGCTTCTCCTGCCAGGCTTGAGCAGGTATATGTGTGAATATGGAAGATGCTGAGATCCGGCTGTACCTCACTGTGAGGTACAGCCGGATCTCAGCATCTTCCATATTCACACATATACCTGCTCAAGCCTGGCAGGAGAAGCTGCATTTGTGGTAATGGTTAGTGGGATTTTGGCAAAGACACAGCCACCTAATCCTATCTGAGGGGTCTGTAATACTTGTCCACTCTAGTCTCCAGTTACAGTACTCCACGTCTGACTTCACTCACTGACTGCCGCTGCCGCCTGCCGCTTCGGTCGGACACACATCGCAACAGGGACAGACTCAGTCCCACTCCCCAGCCAGCCCTGACCTCAGCCACTTGAACTGACCGACGCAGTGAAGCCGTACCGTACTGCACGCGCCGCCAAGCCAGCCAGCCACCCACACTCCAGCAGCTTGCCTCGCAGCTTCCTTGTACATGCCCCTTCCGCCTCCTGCTCTTCCGGCGAACCACAGCCCAGACTGCATCTCTGCCTCCGGCTCCGAGTCCGACCGCCCCCTATCACAGCGCCACGCCCGGGCCCGGCCCACTCGCCACATGATTTATTTATTTATTTTTTTAAATCCTCAGTCGGCGGCGGGCCCCCAGTGGCGTAGGGCCCCATAGCCATTGCTATGGCTGCTATGGTGTTCTGGTTCTGACAAAGCTGCCAGTTCAGTTGATGTACTGCTCCAAATTAAGATACGTGCACGGAGAGATCAGACAGACAACTCACTACATGGAGTTAATCAGTATCTCTGGTTTATTTCTGAAAACAGCAGACAATACATAGTTTTCACGAGAGGAGGGAGTGAGGGGGGGGGTGAAAGATAAAGTATATATTTTCTATTGGCTATGAACTCTCTACTTTTCTGTAACCTTGACGGCCAGAGGAAATTCCTCCTCACTCCCCCCCCCCTTGTTCCTGGGTGAAACCGTTACTTCTTTCTTTGTAGCTGCTTGCTTGAGCTGAACGGAAACCACAAAGAAACACATGATAAAAACACAAAGTAAGATTCTAGTTTATAGGTGTAGGCTGAATGCCTGGCCGCCATCTTAGCTCAACAAGCATATATCCATTTGTATCTATAGTCCATAACAGTCCCCCCTTGGAGACTTGATTGTAGACTTTCCCTTCGCCTAGCGAATCCCCTGGGCATACCATTCGTATCCTCTTCACCCGCAGTGGCGACAACCTACCCCTTATAGGTAGGCTCCCGGTTGCTCGGACTTGTGGTAATACCCTGGGATTCATCTCACCCTATCTCAGCCAGGCATCATTGTGAGGAGGGGGAGCTGTGTTGAACGATGTTTCCTTCTGTCCTTCCTCATCGTAGAGGAGCATAATAGGTCGTTCATCAGTTTTCTTCATTCTTTTTGAAAAGCGGGTCACACAAATAAGAACGAGCTTAATCACTACATATATCACCAATATTATTAGGGCTACCTGCAATATTACCTGGACAATTCCCATGAGCCAACCCCCAATACCTTTGAACCAGTTATTGGGGTTAAGGGAAGAGAAGGTATCAGACCACCATGTATCTTTACCAGCTTTATGTGCGTCCAGCCATTTATCTCTTAAATCCACCATTTTCTCTATACCCACCTTAACTTGCAAATTACCCTGCGGGTCTATGTAATGGCAACAAGAGGGTCCCACAACCTGGCACATACCTCCATCTTTAGCTGTAACATAATCTAGAACTAATATGTGTTGGTTGGTGACAATGATTAACTGGTTTTGCACAATGTTTGAGGTATTCATAAGTCTCATCACTTCCCATATTTGGTCATCCAGGTAGTCTGTTGCTACTACCAGATGATCCCACATCTGCGCTATCATGGGATATATGAAGATGGAACTAACAATTTTGTTGGTAATGCTCATCTCTACTACATGTGGCTTGCCATTTGGTCTGGGTGTGTTATCTTTGGCCCTACGATACATCTTTGGCCCTACGATACAAGGTGTGTTTAGGTACTGCATTTATGCCAATTTCAGAGTGTGGTACTATAAAGGTAGCAGGAGTAAGCCTGGCGATGGTGCACAGTCCTGTGACATTCTCGGATAACCATTTGTACACTTTGTGTCCACAAACTAAGTATATATCTTCTGGAACTTCTGTGCTATTGAATAATCGGGTAATTAGTTTGGCTAATTGTGTCCCTTTCGCCAACTCATATCCTTTTGACTGACTTTCGGTGTCGTTAGCTAATATACCTGTCCGGAGATCCTGTACAGTATGGTTGTTACAGGGCAGATCCTTTCCGTTCTCAGCATCTACACCAATACACTGCACGTGGCTGTCTGTTTTTGAATCATTGCAACCTGAGTGTATGTGTGGACTAAATGTCATACCTTTGGTTTGTACTTGGAGACAATAACAGTGTGTCCAGCTAGGAAAACATGTGACATTAGCCCAGTGTCCCTCTTGCCAAGGAGTAGAGCTATAATCTACCGAGGGGCCTGATCTGTTTATCATGAGCCATGGGGCATCTGCCCACCCTGCAACAGGTAAGGCTACTTCCCTATCCTTGTGTGTACTGGATTTAACTTGGTGTATGCTAGTGAGAAAGATGGTAGAATTAGACAGGTCAATCAGTTCAGAAAGTTCCAAGGGTATTGCAACATAAGGCATACTGGTTCAGCTCAAGGGACTGTGGGTATAGATCCAACAATCTCTGAGTGTCTCAACCCCTGGACTAGAATTTGATGGTGCCGTGTCAGTGAATTGTCCCATTCATCACCCAGTGGTGTGAACACTGCTGATATGCCTACAGTCAAAGTCATGATCAGTATGTGAATCCTCAGGGCTTATTGTTCCAGGGTCGTCGGGACAGCCTTTACTCTTTTACAATGTGAGGCGTGGATCCAGGTAGGCCTCCCTTCGAGTTTCACAGAGGTCGGGGTAGTCAGCAACACCTGGTACGGCCCCTTGTATCGTGGTTCGAGGGTGTTTCTGACGTGTTTCTTTACCACCACCCACTCTCCAGGTTTGAGATTGTGAATTCCCTCTAGGGAGTCAGGATCTGGAATGGAAGAGAAAACTTGTGCACGTATGTTAGACAATTGTTTACTCAGGGCAATCACATATTTAGCAACAGATTCATAATGCATTTGCAATTGCTGTGGGAAGTACTGTCCCATCCTAGGCCGTGTCCTAAACAAAATTTGGTGTGGAGGCCTAGGGGTGTGTCTAACTGAAAATAGTGCTATTGGCAGGCATTGTACCCAACTGAGCCCTGTCTCCCCAGTCATTTTCAGCATCTTGGACTTCAGTACCCCGTTCAGTCGTTTGACTTTGTTGCCGCTTTGGGGTCTGTAGGGTGTGTGATAGGCTAAGTGTGACCCTACCATCTTCCAGACTTCTTGGGTTAATCTAGCAGTGAATGCTGGGCCCTGATCACTCTCAATGACCTCAGGTACTCCGAACCTACAGACAAGCTCCTGCATCAGTTTTTTTGCAGTAGTGGTTGCTGTCTGGTTTCGGACGGGGTAGGCTTCTGGCCACCTAGAGAACAAGTCTATCACTACTAGCACATATTGAAACCCTTGGCACATTGGCATCTGGATGTGGTCAATTTGAATCCGTTGGAACGGGTACTGGGCTTTGGGGAGACATTTGGTTGGTGTAGGCTCAGGTCTTCCCGGGTTGCACTGCGCACAGATGAGGCAAGACTGAGTATGCCTCACCAGGACAGGGGTTATCCCTGGGGCCATTGTCTATTAGTTCTTTCATGATGGTCTTAGATTGGTGGGTGGGCCCATGAGCTATTGAAGCTATCAGAGGATAGAGAGCTTTGGGCAGAGATGCTCTCCTTCCTTGGGTCCACAGTCCAGATTCTTTCTCTTCTTGGGCTGACTCTTTTAGCCAATCCAATTTTTCTTGTGGCGTGGCCTGTTTCTGTATTTGTTTCAGGAGGTCCCATGTGATTTCTTCTTGTTCCAGGTCTTCCTGTGTTATCATAATCTGGTCTGACTGGACTCTTTCCTCTTTCACTGCTGCTTCCTTGGCTGCTTGGTCAGCTAGGGCGTTTCCTCTGGCTTTAGAGGTGTCAGCTCGAGTATGCCTGTAGATCAATAAAATCTTCAGAATCTCCATTATACTCCCCCCTTGGAAGAGGAAGGAGTGCAGCAGGATGGAGGATGTGGCACCTCTGAATGGTGACATTATCTGGCAGAAGCAAACTACACGGAAGCCGGAGGTGGCGCTGTGCAGTGAGGTGTTTAGGTTGAGTCTGCTGGAGGATGGCAGAAATGTCATGGGGAGCCAGAATAGTGAGGGGATGACCCAGCACAACGTCAGATGTGACATTTAGAAGAGAGCTGGCAGCATGGATAGCTCTGACACAGGAAGGGGCTTCTCTGGCTACTGGGTCCAGTCTCTTTGTATGGTAGGACTCTGGGGTCCTTCAGGGTCACAGTGACTGGTGGGACATTGAGGTATCCAATATCCTGGGGTCCTCTGGACCAGAGAGTATTGGAGATGAGGTGCAAAATGGTTTGCAGCGAATCCCCTTGCTCATATGAATCGGTGCAGAATTTTATTGTCAGACATCCGGCAGCCGTGGGTGTCACATAATTTGAGTGAAAACCACAAAGACCAAGAAGCGAGACAGTTTCTTATCAGAAAGAGGAGCTTAAACTAACACAGCAGAAACTAACATTTCTGTGAAAAGAAAAAAGGTGGGGGTCAACTGATCCCCCGCAGCTGTCCTGCAGTGTGGTGAAATGATCTGCTATTTTAGCTTTTGTCCATTTCTGTAGTTGTTCTATAAAGAATTCTCCAGACTCATGATCCCGGGGGTCAAAGTTAGCACCTTTAAGTTCAGGGATGTGGATTTGATCCATTATCAGTGTGGAGTATTCATCTGTCTTGTTTTCCACTATACTTTGCAGGTCCGACCATGTGCACCCATAGGTTTGATGCACTTGGGACAGTTTCCTGAAAAAGGGCATGGGATGGGTCTCAGGGTCAGGCAGTAAATTCACTATGGTGAATAACTGTTGTGGGGTGAAAGACACATATTTTGGTGGTCCCTGTGGCCGGTTAAGTGCTAGGGCTTCTTTCAGTGTCTCAAGGTTTCCCTGCTCAATTTTCTGTAAGTTCTTTTGTAACTCTGTAATCTGACCCTGCAGTATTTGATCTTGTGAACGTCGTGATGGGCGCACGGTCATGGGTACAGTCCACTGTGGTGCCAGGGGTAAAGTTGACGGATCACCGTAGTCTGTCGGGGTACCCCGCGAAGGAGTCTGCATATTACCCGGTGCATTTTGTATGCCCATTGTGGATTCTGCAGCACCGTCTGCATCCCCCTGTTCTGCTTCATCAGGTTGCCCCCCTACCATTATAGGAGTAAGGGTGGCAGGTGAGTGGGGTAGCATGAATGTACCGTCTGGGTTTATCATCGGGTACAAGGTAGTAGGAAGGGGCAAGGGTGACATAGGAGTGACGGGGGGGTCCGGACCGAATGATATTAAAGGTCCGTTCATGGGCGTTGCCTGGGGACAAGATGGCGCTGTAGCTAACACGGGAAGTGATGGGACGTGCCGGGGAGTAGTTACCAAGGTGTGGTTTTGTGGGTGGGGAACCCCACAGGGAAGGCACGTATCACGGGAGGAGGGATTCTGTTGACCACATGTTTTGCAGGTCCACCCACCTGCTTTCTTCCCGGCGCCATTATAGGGTGGTGGCTAGTCATGTATCAATGCAACACCAGGCTTACAGAAATATCTCTGTCTTTTCTCATCAAAATTTAGTTCCCCCCGGTCTGTTCAAATTCTTTACTACAGTCCAACCACACACGGACCATGTCTGTCAATTTATCATCTTCTAACTTCCCTCTCTTCTCGTTTAACAACACTTGCCAGGTAGCACTACATAGGATGCCTCCTTTACAGACACCTTTAACTCTTCTCCAACTTACTTAATCCTTTTATGAAACGTTTGCCTCTCCTGTCCGCCACGTACTGTTCAGGTGAACAGTAACCCTTCGGGACACTTTCCTCATTTCCCATTATCTCTCGTACCTACTGAAGCCGCCTAAAGACCTCCTGTATAGAGTAATCACTGGACGCGAAGACCTTTGAGTCCCGGTCAGCACACTCTGGGCTACCGCGAACCGCTCTCCACCCATCTGTGATCGTCCCCTTTATGGAGATTTGAGTCAGACACCGGGCTGAACTCCGATACAGGAACACAGGAGAACTCCGTGTCTCCGTCAGTGATACTTGTCAACAGGGTCTTCACAACTTATAGGCACAACACAGTACATCAAGACTTTAAAAAAACATATGGGGTTCTTACTTTCATGCCCTCGAGGACGTCCCAGACTGCTTCCGCACCCCTCCCTCAGACGAACACCAAGAGGCTACACCAGGGGACACTTTATAGGCAAGATGACTCAATTTTCCTACCTCATATCACGGGTTGCGATCCCGGTGTCCGTTAGTGCGCCTCTCCTCGTCTGGTCTCTGGGGGTACGGTAACAGAGGGTCCAATCCTCGAGCCCCACGTTGGGTGCCAAAATTGTTCTGGTTCTGACAAAGCTGCCAGTTCAGTTGATGTACTGCTCCAAATTAAGATACGTGCACGGAGAGATCAGACAGACAACTCACTACATGGAGTTAATCAGTATCTCTGGTTTATTTCTGAAAACAGCAGACAATACATAGTTTTCACGAGAGGAGGGAGTGAGGGGGGGGGGTGAAAGATAAAGTATATATTTTCTATTGGCTATGAACTCTCTACTTTTCTGTAACCTTGACGGCCAGAGGAAATTCCTCCTCACTCCCCCCCCTTGTTCCTGGGTGAAACCGTTACTACTTTCTTTGTAGCTGCTTGCTTGAGCTGAACGGAAACCACAAAGAAACACATGATAAAAACACAAAGTAAGATTCTAGTTTATAGGTGTAGGCTGAATGCCTGGCCGCCATCTTAGCTCAACAAGCAAGTATCCATTTGTATCTATAGTCCATAACAATGGCGATCCCTACGCCACTGGGACCCAGCATGCATGTGGAACCTACACTCCCTGAATTTTATGGTGGTCATTATGGCACAAAACAGGTAGTATTTAGTGTTAGGTTCCCGTCTTATAGAGATCGCCTTGACACCGGCAGACGGGCCCAAATAATTTTGTACAAAATGTATTTGCCAAGAATCTCAAATTTACTAAATAAGAGTAGCATTAGCACCAGAATATTTTCTATAACTATGGCATTATTGTACGTAATTTGTGTTTACAGAGTGCTGTTGCATTGTGTTTTTTTCTTTGGGTATCCACTGGCACCCACAGCAGCCTATAATTCCTACAGTACCCACAGCTGGCGATCACCAACTGAACAGCAAACTCATAGTATGCACAGTGCGGTTCTGGGCATGCAAGTGAGGCAATAGTGCTGCTGGCTTGTTACATGTAATGATGCAGTGCAGGGCCCTTTACACCACCAGGTCCAGGTGCACTACTACAACCGAGAGCTTTGGGCCCCTGATTCTGTAGCATGCCACTATAATACCTCCATACAGTGTTCACATTGTTTATAAAATATGTTCCATCTCACAGTATTTGCAGCAGTTTTGCTAAAACAGAGACACGGGACCTCACTCGTTGGCGATAACTAATTGGCCTAATTGGCAGGTTGGCCGCGTCCCAAACGCCCCAATACTGTGCAGGGACACACCCTCGACTAGTAACACACAGTTGTACCTTTGTTCCTAAATTTGTAGCAAAAATAATAAAAAAGATACTCCAGAATTGTTATTAGACATGTCAAGACAGGGGACGGGTCCTCTTTAATTCGTTCATTGGTCATCAAACTGATGAATGATCAATTCCTTTAAGATAGCAGCCTGCATTCATACATCTCCTTTCTTCTACAGGCTTTCCTACCAGCATTTATGATGCTGGGTGCGGGTGGAGAAGGATGCTGTGCAAACCGATGTGGGGTAAGACATAATGAGGGGGGGATAAATACTGCTCTATGTCACATACCAAAAAGTCACACATTTTCATGCAAATCTCATTTTTTACCAAAAATTTGCAGCTTTTCCCCTTTTAGTGGGTCGATACAATATTTATACAAGAAAAATGGCATAAATTAAACTGGAAATCTGTGCCTCATCTTTGCTGGCATAGATTTAATTTTCTGGTGTCTGAACCTCCTGAGATGCGGCAAAATGATTAAAGGGTTATTTCCCATTAGGACATTGGATATGCCATAAATGTTCGATAGGTGCAGATCCCACCTCTGAGACCTGCTCATATCTGAAGAATGGGTGCCATATGCCATGCTTGTTTTCTCCTGAATTTATTCTTAGTCAATTTCTGGTGATAATACAGTCAAGAAATACCTAAAGCTTCCATAGAACGGACAGCTTCTTAATGGAGGTTCAATACCGAATGTGAGATCTGTATTTTTTATACCGGGGCTCATTGTAGTTCTGGTACGTGAAAATTGATATATCAGCTGATTGGATGATGCCCCATTGTCTGAGGGTGAATGTAGATTTTCATGGGGTCATATTATAGGTGAGTCAAGAAGAAGTCTGAACATGTTCCTGTTGTATGATGTGTCTGTGCACCATTCATGACAACTAGATGATCTTCTTTGTGGGTCACCATTCACCAGATGTTCCTGACTATACTTCTGTCGGCACTGGGCGCCATTGGAGGAGCGTACTGCGTGGTCATCTCTGCAATGGGTTTGGTTCGTGGACCTCTGTGTGACACTGGAGATGGTGAATACATATACCCCTTCAGGAATGATACAGACGAGTAAGTGACTTAAAGTTATATATAATGTACGTATGTTTCTACAAATCTTGGATATGGCCATTACGAAGAGTTGTCACCCAGCTATTCCTAAAATCATTCACACACAGGGTTGAATTTATAGGAAGGACACATGGGGCATGTGTCTCCATCATGTTGGGGGCCTCTGGCTCAACCAAGGTTCTTCAAATCTAATGTTTAAGATTAGAAGCATATCAAAAGTGGTTGTCCAGTGAGTACTAGCAAGCTTTTGGTATTTTGCTCCACCATCGATCTTACAGTCTGCAGGCTAATTCTAGCTTGCGGCCTACCAGATGTCCTCCATTAACATAGGCCTGACTGCAGTATCACACTGCTGATACTTGGCCCCACCAGAGGAAATTATTTGCGGGCCCAATCCCTATATCAAGTCTAATAGTTTTAAATTTAAGAAATAGACCCTAGAGAAAAGTGATTAGCTCCTAATGAGATTTTTCTCCTGGACTTTTGGGGTCCACTGTGGCTTCAGACACTAGGCCCACCGGAGGATCTTCTAGTACTCTGGCGGTCCAGTCCGACCCTGTCTATACTATTGGTATGGAAAGTATCTACACTTCTCAGTAAAAAAGAATGTTTTTTACAGTTTCCATTGACATCAATAGTAACTGTATAAATTTCTATGCACTCAGCTCCCTCTAGTGGTGGCCACAGGCAGACAGTTTTATAATGGACTCCGAGGGAAGCTGCAGACATTGAGTTTCATAGAATAGATTTATCATTGTATTTATGCTACTTGTAAATAAAAATTAAGAAATATGGTCTTCAGAATGACCACCATATTTATGAAGCACCAGATAAAGTGGGTGAGGCTGTGGATGCCTTTTGTTTATTATAATTTATTTTATTAAAAATGTCTTACATTTTTTTTATTATTATTGTTCCATGCTGCCTTAGAACGTATGACACACATACTGAGAATCTTGGTGGGGCAGAAAGGCCTATACTAACTTTTGCTATGTTCCTTATGAGATTTGCGTATGGTCCTCTGGGTCAGGCAGGGTTTGTTGTCCCATTTTTTTACCAAGTGGCTCCAGACTTGATCACGCATTTCTGCCATACAGAAGTCTGGGAAAGCTGGGTGAGAATTCTGTAGCTATTGGTTGTCATCCAGCAAATATACAGTTGTGTTAAAAATTATTCAACCCCCACTGAAATTGAGTGTTTTGGCCAGTTTGACATTGATTTTGATCATTTCAGTCATCTTGTTTACAATTAAATCAAAGAGGCCCTTGTAAGTCAGACAAATATAACATAACATTTATAATGAAATAACCACAAATGTATTTTCTGTGCTCACATCATTATCAGTTTTTATTCAACCCCCAAGTGACATTCAATCTTAGTACTTAGTACAACATCCTTTTCCAGTTATAGCAGCTTTTAAACGTGAAGCATAGCTTGACACACGTGTCTTGCAGCGATCTACGGGTATCTTCGCCCATTCTTCATGGGCAAAAGCCTCCAGTTCAGTCACATTCTTAGGCTTGCGCGCTGCAACTGCTTTCTTTAAGTCCCACCAGAGGTTCTCAATCGGATTTAAGTCTGGTGACTGCGATGGCCACTTCCAAATGTTCCAGCCTTTAATCTGCAATCATGCTCTAGTGGACTTGGAGGTATGCTTGGGATCATTGTCCTGTTGAAAGGTCCAACATCTCCCAAGCCTCAGGTTTGTGAGGGACTGCATCACATTTTCATCCAATATCTCCTGGTACTGAAGAGAATTCATGGTACCTTGCACACGCTGAAGCTTCCCTGTACCTGTAGAAGCAAAACAGCCCCAAAGCATGATTGACCCCCCGCCATGCTACACAGACGGCAAGGTGTTCTTTTCTTCATAGGCCTTGTTCTTCCTCCTTCAAACATAGCGTTGATCCATGGGCCCAAACAGTTCTAATTTTGTTTCATCAGTCCACAGAACACTATCCCAAAACTTTTGTGGTTTGTCCACATGACTTTTGGCATACTGCAGTCGACTCTTCTTATTCTTTGGAGACAGCAAGAGAGTGCGCCTGGGAGTTCTGGCATGGAGGCCTTCATCACGCAGTGTGCGCCTTATTGTCTGAGCTGAAACTTCAGTACCCACATCTGACAAATCTTTTTTCAGTTCCTCAGCAGTCACACAGGGACTTTTCTCCACTTTGCGCCTCAGGTAGCGCACAGCAGTCGAAGTCAGCATCTTCTTTCTGCCAAGCGTTTCAACAGTGCCCTTTGCCTTGAATTTGCGAATGATGCTTCCTATGGTGTCTCTTGGTATGTTTAACATCTTTGCAATCTTCTTATAGCCATTGCCCTTCCTGTGAAGAGAAATCACCTCTTCTCTTGTCTTCCTGGACCATTCTCTTGACTTCACCATGTTTGTAAACACACCAGTAAATGTCTAGAAGGAGCTGAGTATCACAGTCCTTTTAAATCTGCCTAATTGGTGCTTATTATGCTTGATTGCTGCTCCTTGACATCCACAGGTGTTTTCAATACCTGATCGAAAACACTTGAATGAACCTCTGTTCTTAAGAGTGGTAGTCTTTAAGGGGTTGAATAATTGTGTCAATGAAGAAATCACAAAAAAAAACATGTAATACTGTATTACAAAAACAATTGATGTCATTTTAGTTGCATTTGATTCTTTAAAAAGTCCTTGTAAGATTTCATTCTGAACACAATTACAAATGTACACTAAATTCCCTAAAACCCTTTACAGCATTGGGGTTGAATAATTTTGAACACAACTGTATCTACTGTGTGGTCATAGTATCACTGCACTAGAGGAGATGCAGACTATTGCAACTCAAAACTTCAAAACAAAATAAAAAGTGTAGAAATGTGCACTAAGAGCCTTTTGTGCTGTTTTATACTGCTTTGTGGAGTTCTCCTTTAAGTTAAATGTGTATACTGTACAGTATATACCAGTGGCGTAACTAGAAATGACATTTTTGAACAGCCCCCCCCCCCCCCAACCCAGCAACTTTTTTGTAACCCTCTCCTCCTGTGCAACCTCAACTCCTGTGGCTAGTCTAGAACGTTCTCTTAGACAAAGCCTGGCAGCTGCTCCATCGATTTCCTACATGTATATACTGTATACGATGTCATTGTATAATATACTGTTGAGGAGACCCTGACAAAAGCTGTTTATTCCTCCTCCTGGGTGGGCCCCTTCTGAGTTCGGGCCCCAAAGCAGCCGCTTTCCCTGCTACCCGTATAGCTACGCCCCTGGTATATACATATTCATCCCCGCATTCAAGCCTCAAGTTGTGAGGTTGTGAAGAAGCATATTGCCTGCTGACTGCCACCAGATGGCGCTGCTTTACTACTCACTGATGTCTTCCATGTCTGTAGTGATTCCACACTATGACCTAACTCTCATCTATTGTATGTCATTTCTGTGACCGCAGGGACAATTATCTCTTCCACCATGACACGTGGAGCTTGTGTAAAAAACCCGAGAACGTGGTGCTGTGGAACGTTGTCCTTTTCTCCATCCTCTTAGGGATCGGCGCCATTGAAACCGTCCTGTGCCTCGTTCAAGTCATCAATGGTGTCATCGGAGTGATCTGCGGCACATGCTTGAGGAAAAGAAGAATCAATGTAACTCGTTTGCATTACTAGATTCATTCTAAACAATGCTCATACGGTATACTGATGTCACCCTATGAGATACCCACACATGTCCCAAAATTATATGTCCCCCGTGTATAACATACATGTCCAGAAATCACTACTCACCCTCACAAATACTTATACACCTGTACATTATACGACCAGACTACATGTGCAGTGAGACACAGGGGAATGCGTTGAGGATGGGAGGAGTGGTGGTGGCTATGATAGTGGTAGTTGTAAAACTCACAGTTCACGTTGGCAGTCCTCACTTTGGCGTTCCCCGGGCTGGACACAGTGAATAGAGGGCGCACCCTTTCTTCTCTCAGGGCACACCCTGGTGTTGAGGCTCCTGCCTGGTGGTAGCTGGGGTGCCCTGGATGGAGGGTGTTTCGTTGGGTGCAAGTCAGGAGTGCAGATGAAGTAGCCGGCGGATGTGGAGTCAATAACCAGGTCGGGGATTGCAATAAATAACAGTCTCTTTACTGAGTTAAAGGGGTTATCCAACCCCTTTAATGACCCTGAATGCCCGGGCACCTCATATAGGTTATACTTAACCCGCTCCCAGGCACCCAGTTCGCTTCTGATCCCCACACAGCCATCTCTGGCGATGCAACCGAGGCTCGTCTCCGTCGCGGCCTGCTATTGGCTGCCCCCCATTGCCAGATGTTTTGATCAACGCTACAGGGAGGTACAGCGGCGGCCGTGCGGGGAGCAGGAGTGACGCGGGTGCTGGGGAGCAGGGTAAGTATAGCCTACACGAGGTGTCCGGGCATTGGGGGGGTCATTATAGGGGTTTGATAACCACTTAAATGATAGGAGGAGTAGTAGTACATATAGCAGCAAAAGCACAGTTCCAAAGTATATCAAAGTGCAATCTTCTCTCAATAGCATTGTAGAGGCAACAACAATGATGGTAGTTGTAGTCTGACTCCAAACTTCATGAATAACCACAGGCATGCTTCACTGTCCTTATTACGTCCTTCTGCAGTTCTCGGGCTGGGCGGTGCAGAAACTTTAGATGCAGATAGACAGTAGTCTGTCTCAAAGTGTGGTAGATGCTGGAGGCAATAATCCTTTCCACAGCAGCAAAGTCTTTCTGCCATAAACGGGCAAATACCTTGCTATCTGAAGCTGGAATGGTTCTGGACCTTCTAAGATGACTGGACTCTCTCTCTTAGGGGTCCTCTGGTAGTAGAGTTTCTTACTGAAGTCTCCGAGACAAAGGTTCTCTGAACTTGGGCCTAGCTTTCAGGAGGGTGCAGATCTCCCTCCCTCTACTAAACCCATGCTCTGCCACTAACGAGCCAGGGGCAGCCCACTCCATCACCATGGTAACCTAAACAGTCTGCCAACCCTTTGGTTCTTTATACATCGCTATTGAGTACATAAACATAATAAATCACAACAATTAGCTTGTCAACATTAAACTCTTTGGCAATAATTAACCCTTTGCAGTAGACCTACTGGGGTAATGCACATACATACCCACGTCATCACTATTCTCATACATAGCAGTGAATATCAATGTAAGTCAAGAGGAAAACAGCTCACCATCTTGGAGAGACCTCAGGACGGCTACACACGTTGCATGGAAATGAACCCAAGGACGACTCCTGGGGGAACCTTTCAATCCAAGTTCCATTAAAGTAAGGCGTCATGCACACGACTGGTCCGCATCCGAGCCAAAGTTTTTACGGCTTGGGTGCTGACCCATTCACTTCAATGGAGCCGCAAAAGATGCGGACAGCACTCCGTGTGCTGTCCGCATCTGTTGCTCCGTTCCGTGGGCCTGCAAAAAAAAAATAACATGTCCTATTCTTGTCCGTTTTGCGTACAAGAATAGGCATTTCTACAATGGGCTGTCCGTTCCGTTCCGCAAAAAACGGAATGTTCGTGTGCATGAGGCCTACGTGTGCAGCAACCACATGAAGTTGATTAAAAACAAAGAAACGTTTGTTAAAAGATATTAAAAACATGATGTGCCTATCCAAACTAATGCTCACGCATTCCGAACTCTGTGTTGCTTCCACTTGCAGAGATACTTAGGGGGCTGAGGGCGTCCGGTCTCACTATACACTACACTGCGCTACAATAGATGGTAATGATGTGATCCTGTCAGCAATATGCCATCATGGCTGAGCAGCCTGACAGGAACACTCACCAATGTGTAGTATATGCAGGTACCAGAGCGTAGTGTGTAGTGAGGCCCTGGCCCCTCACCCTCCTAGGCAGCTCTCCAAGTGGACACAACCAATCAGATTCCACCTTTCATTTTTCAGAGCTCCTTTGGAAAATAAAAGGATCAATCTGATTGGTTGCTATGGGCAACTAAGTCAGTTTTCTCCTTTGCAGGAGTTTTGATCAATCTCCCCCATGTTTTTAATATCTTCTAAAAAAAAGTTTTTTCATTTTTAATCTACTTACAGGTGTTTGCTGCATACTTACTTTAGTGGATTTGGATTGCAGCCAAGTATCATGAACAGTGATGGCCAGTTCGCCGTGTTCGCCAGCGAACACATGCGGGTTGCCATCTTTATTCACAAGTCCGGCGATGCACAGGTAAGTCCTTGCCTGTGCCTGTGTCGGGAGCCTGTCTGAAACAAATGCGGTCAGCGGGAGCAGGCAGTTCCGAGAACAGCCCGATGAAGGCCCCCCGGCGGCTGTTCTCGGAACTGCCTGCTCCCGGTGACCGCATTTGTTTCAGACCGGCTCCCGACACAGGCACAGGCAAGGACTTACCTGTGCATCGCCGGACTTGTGAATAAAGATGGCAGCCGGCATGTGTTCGCGGGCGAACGCGGCGAACTGGCCATCACTAATCATGAATACGCTTACCTCAATTATCTCCATACTGTTACTACCTCTATACATTAAAGGGATTTTCCAGGATTTTATAACATGACCTATCCTCAGGATAGGACATCAGTATCTAATCAGTGGGGGTCCGAGACCCGGGACCCCCGCCAATCAGCTGTTTGAGAAAGCAGTGGTGCTCGAAGTAGCGCTGCAACCTTCTCTCCGCTTACCAAGCACCGTACATTGTATAGCGGCTGTGCTTGGTATCGCGCTCAGCTCCATTCACTTCAATGGGGCTGAGCTGCGCATAGACCATGTGACCGATGAACATGACATCACTCCGCCTAGGAAAAGCAGCTGATTGGCGGCGGTCCCGGGTGTCAGACCCCCACTGATCAGATACTGATGACTAGATTTGAGCAAATCGGAGTCGATGAAGTGAACTTTGATCCGAATTTCAGGGAAAATTTGATTCACCGCAAAGCCAAATTTCTCTGTGCTTCGTGATAGCAAATTGATTTTCCCTGAATGGCGGTATAAAAATAAAAAAAAATCATACTTACCTCCTCCATTTGAGCGCAAAGAGCCAGCCGCCTCCATCTTGATTGAAAATCTCGCACTAAACCCTGTGGGCGGGGACGTATGACGCCACCACGCCGGCCCATGTGATGACATCATCACGAGCCGCGCAAGATTTCCCGCTTGATCTTCAATCAAGATGGCGGCGGTCCGATCTTCCCGATCAAACGGAGGAGGTGAGTATGATTTTTTTTTATTTTCACTTTTTTTTTTTAAACTGTATTAGTACTGTCAGATGACACAATCGAACGCGACATCTGAGGGGTACAATGATGGGGAATGGCGTGACCGCCGCTCCCTGTCATTGCACCCACTACTTACAAAGAAATGCGCTTCTTGATGAAGTAATTCATCACAAAGAGATTTTTTTTACAATTTGGCGAAGCAGCTGAATGGAATTTTTCAATACTTCGCTCATCTCCAGGGCATAGGCCATCAGTATAAAAATCTTGGATTTTTTTTTTAAACACACCCCCTTTACAGTCATTACCGCCTATAACACTGATCACTATGTGCAGCAGATATATCCGTACACTTACTGGCCCCTTACTCTCAATACCTTCACTCATACAAACAGGGGTAGGCAACCTGCGGCACTCCAGCTGTTGTGAAACTACAACTCCCAGCATGCATACTTGTTCTGCTCTTCTAAGAACTCTCATAGAAATAAATAGAGCATGTTGGGAATTGTAGTTTCACAACAGCTGGAGTGCTGCAGGTTGCCCATGCCTGCCATACAACACGTAACCCCATAAAACCGCTATACGTCGCACATAATTATACCGTCCTTACTCCATGTATCAGACATAAAGCATGCCATCCCTTCTACCACACATCACCCCTGTACCTCCATATACCATATCACACGTGTCGACTGAATACTTCTTATTGATATACTGTCTTCTCTTTTATTTCAGACTACTGAAGAGTGAACACGAAGACACCCTGCGGGCGAACCGCATACCCGGAAAACCTCCAGTCCATGATTTTAATTTTTTTTTATTATAGTGTTTGTACTGATGTAGCAGAGCTGAATTGGTTAATGCAATGGAGCAGAGATTGTCATTTAGTACAACCCGCTGTGATATCATGATGCATCATCTGCAGTTAATGTGGTACTGCAGGTAGGTAATGACTTATCATCAAGGGGTTGTCCTGTCTCGTGTAAATAAAGTTTCATTGTATTGTGTAATTTATAATTCTAAAAAAAACAACAACAAAAACACCTCACTATTTTCTATACCTCTGCTTGCTGTCAGTGAATGGAAACATACCCATTTGTTATAATACATCCGTTTAGGCAATCCTCGGTATTTTAGTATCAGTATGGGCTCATTCACACAACTGTGCATCCGAGGCGCATTATTTGCGGCTTGGGTGCGCACCCATTCACTTCAATGGGGCCGCAAAAGATGCGACAGCACTCCGTGTACTGTCCGCATCCGTTGCTCTGTTCCGTGGGCCCCGCAAAAATTACAAGTCATGTCCTATTCTTCTCCGTTTTGCGGACAAGAATAGGCATTTCTATAATGGGCCGTCCCTTCCGTTCCGCAAATTACGGAAGGCACACGGGCGGACCGCAAAACACGGCACGGTCGTGTGAATAAGCCCTATAGGTGAGGTCTGTGGGTCTGGAGTGCTAGATACATTGTAGCAAAGTCTCAGCCATAATTTCAGCTCTACTACATCGGTGTGTAAATCTAAGGCCCCTTTCACACGGGCGAGTATTCCGCGCTGATGCGATGCGTGAGTTGAACGCATTGCACCCGCACTGAATACCGACCCATTCATTTCTATGGGGCTGTTCACATGAGCGGTGATTTTCACGCATCACTTGTGCGTCGCGTGAAAATAGCAGCATGCTCTATATTGTGCGTTTTTCACGTAACACAGGCCCCATAGAAATTAATAGGGTTGCGTGAAAATCGCAAGCATCCGCAAGCAAGTGCGGATGCGGTGCGATTTTCACGCACGGTTGCTAGGAGATGATCGGGATGGAGACCCGATCATTATTATTTTCCCTTATAACATGGTTATAAGGGAAAATAATAGTATTCTGAATACAGAATACATAGTACAATAGCGCTGGAGGGGTTAAAATAAATAAATAAATAATTTAACTCACCTTAATCCACTTGATCGCGAAGCCGGCATCTCCTTCTGTCTTCATCTTAGCTGTGTGGAGCAACAGGACCTGTGGTGACGTCACTCCGGTCATCACATGATCCATCACCATGGTAAAAGATCATGTGATGGATCATGTGATGACCGGAGTGACATCACCACAGGGCCTGTTCCTCCACACAGCTAAGATGAAGACAGAAGGAGATGCCGGGCTTCGCGATCAAGTGGATTAAGGTGAGTTAAAAAAAAATATTATTTTTTTAACCCCTCCAGCACTATTATACTATGCATTCTGTATTCAGAATGCTATTGTTTTCCCTTATAACCATGTTATAAGGGAAAATAATACAATCTACAGAACACCTGTGAAGAAGTTCGGGTATGGGTACCAAACATGCGTGATTTTTCTCACGCGAGTGCAAAACGCATTACAATGTTTTGTACTCGCACGGAAAAATCGTGCATGTTCCCGCAACGCAACCGCACATTTTCCCGCAACGCCCGTGTGAAACAGGGCCTAAGGGTGTGTTCACATCACGTTTTAAAAAAAGGATACAAAAACACAGTACACCGCGTTCTTGTATCCTGCAGAGTCCGATAAAAAACGTTTCCTTTTTTTTTTTTTTACAATGGAACTTTATGGTGAACGGTTGCCCCTGTACGGCATCAGTCTGAGGCATCCGTTTAACGTATACTTTTTTGTATACGTTAAGCAGATGTGAAAAAACGCGATGGGAACCCAGCCTTAGGCCTCTTGCACACGACCGTATGGCTTTTTCAGTATTTTGCGGTCTTCAAAAAACGGCTCTGCAAAAAATACGGTGTGCTTTCCGTTTTTTGCGGAACGGAACAGCTGGCCCCTGATAGAACAGTACTATCCTTGTCCGTTATGCGGACAATAATAGGACATGTTCTATCTTTGAATGGAACGGAAAAACAGAAATACGGAAGGCATACGGAGTACCTTCCGTTTTTTTTTTGCGTATCCATTGAAATGAATGGTTCCGTATACGGTCCGTATACAGAATGCGAAAAAGGGAACATAAACGTGTGAAAGAGGCCTTACTCTGCTGACACCACCCTGTTGCGGTGTACGTTTGGCGTATAGGAAGAGATCCAGCGCTGCATAGAGAGACATACATCAGATCATCAGCTTATTCGCTGGGAGATTTTCCTATGTGCTGGACGTACACCACCAGCATGGTGTGAACAGAGCCTGTGAAGGTTCAGTGCTGCCCTCTGTTCCAGTATGGCTTCTACACTGCAGCAATATACACCACTGGTATTTTCTTGACACAGATTTTTGCACACCGTGCTCCCTTTCTCCACCAAATGTAAAAGATTGAAACCTAAGTAAAATAAAATATTTTTACACCTGGATTCTCCGCCTCCAGCCTCACTGATGTGAATTAATCTGACTTCTCCTTAAAGGGGTTTTGCCACATCAGCAAATAGCATTTATTATGCAGAGAAGGTTTCCATGGTTACGACCACCCTGTAATCCTGCGGCGGTGGCCGTGCTTACACACTATAGAAAAAAGCACCAGCCTACGTGCGCTCCCACGGTCCCGGCCACCAGAGAGGCTGGTATTTTTTCTTATAGTGTGCAAGCACGACCACCACTGATGGATTGCAGGGTGGTCGTAACCATGGGGCTGTGAACATGAGCAGTGATTTTCACGCATCACTTATGCGTTGCGTGAAAATCGAAGCATGCTCCTCTTTGTGCATTTATCACATAGAAGTGAATGGGGCTGCGTGAAAATCGCAAGCATCCGCAAGCAAGTGCGGATGCAGTGCGATTTTCACACCCGGTTGCTAGGAGATGATCGGGATGGGGACCTGATCATTATTATTTTCCCTTATAACATGGTTATAAGGGAAAATAATAGCATTCTGAATACAGAATGCATAGTACAATAGCGCTGGAGGGGTTAAATTATTATTTTTTAACTCACCTTAATCCACTTGCTCGCGCAGCCCGGCTTCTCTTCTGTCTTCTTTTTTGCTGTGTGCAGGAAAAGGACCTGTGGTGACGTCACTCCGGTCATCACATGGTCCATCACATGATCTTTTACCATGGTGATGGACCATGTGATGACCGGAGTGACGTCACCACAGGTCCTTTTCCTGCACACAGCAAAAAAGAAGACAGAAGAGAAGCCGGGCTGCGCGAGCAAGTGGATTAAGGTGAGTTTAATTATTATTATTATTATTTTTTTAACCCCTCCAGCGTTATTGTACTATGCATTCTGTAGTAAGAATGCTATTATTTTCCCTTATAACCATGTTATAAGGGAAAATAATACAATCTACCCAGCACCTAACCCAAACCCGAACTTCTGTGAAGAAGTTCAGGTTTGGGTACCAAACATGACGATTTTTCTCACGCGAGTGCAAAACGCATTACAATGTTTTGCACTCGCGCGGAAAAATCGCGCATTTTCCCGCAACGCACCAGCATCTTATCCGGGCAAAAAACATGACGCCCGTGTGAAAGAGGCCTTAGAGTATGAAAAGTATATTGTCTACCATGGAAAAATGCTGAAATAATTATATTACTGGCAATTCTAAGGAAATATGGATAAGGAAGCAGAAAGAAATACAATTTCAATATGACATACAATTCCTTAAACCTTACAGTAACAGTCAGGGGTGCACCTAGCCTTTCTGCTGCCTGAGGCGAAAACTGAAACAGTGCCCCCCTCCCCAATGCCAATTTCCTAACCTAACCCTTAACCTTACCTTCAGCTCATGGCCCTTCGGCATGGTTATAAGGGAAAATTATAGCATTCTGAATACAGAATGCATAGTACAATAGCGCTGGAGGGGTTAAAAAAAAATAATAATAATTTAGCTCACCTTAATCCACTTGCTCGCGTAGCCGGCATCTCTCCTGTCTCTTTCTTTGCTGATTGCAGTCAAAGGACCTGTGGTGATGTCACTCCGGTCATCACATGGTCCGTCACATGATCTTCTACCATGGTGATGGATCATGTGATGACTGGAGTGACGTCACCACAGGTCCTTTTCCTCCACACAGCTAAGATGAAGACAGAAGGAGATGCCGGCTTCGCGATCAAGTGGACTAAGGTGAGTTAAATTATTATTTTTTTAACCCCTCCAGTGCTAGTTTACTATGCATTCTGTATTCAGAATGCTATTATTTACCCTTATAACCATGTTATAAGGGAAAATAATACAATCTACAGAACACCGATCCCAAGCCCGAACTTCTGTGAAGAAGTTCGGGTTTGGGTACCAAACATGCGCGATTTTTATCACGCGAGTGCAAAACGCATTACAATGTTTTGCACTCGCGCGGAAAAATAGCGCATGTTCCCGCAACGCACCCGCACATTTTCCCGCAACGCCCATCTGAAAGAGGCCTAAGGGTATGACCACACTTTAGAAGACTTGACATCACACAAATCACAACAAAGTCCACGCTCTCTGCTCATTAGTTTACGACCACCACCATGTCCTCACCGGGCAATCAGACATCTAAAAATATGGCCTTCTGGGCATCTGGATCTCACTTGACCATTTGGTGTCTTTTACACCATCTAGTTGTAGTTTTAGCAGCAGGAGAGCCGCAAGTTGGCCATCCCTGGTCTAGTGGTTTGATGGCTGCAGATCGTTATTAGACAACACGATCTGCCGCCGGCAAGCGCTGATTTTTAAGTATGCCTAAAGATCAGAATTGCCCGATGGTCCACGGACGTGTGGTGTACGAGTTCTCCACAGACAGCACACGTCCCCATTCATTGTAATGTGTGTATTTACACATCAGTGTTTTAGCACGGAAGCATGCTCCATTTTGTCCATGTTCACGGATCCATCACGTCCATTATAGTCTACGGGTCCGTGAAAACCATGGACGCCTTCTGTGTTGCATCCGTGTTTCAAGGATCATTAGGAAGAGATGCTTTGAAAATTATCTTTCAGCTGTGCAGTGTCAGTGAAACACGGATGACACACGGGCAGCAAAAAATGGACACATGGACCTAACATGGATCCTTCACGGATGCATCACTGACCACCTTCTTACAGATTTGAGCACGGACGTGTGAATAAGGCTTTACACTGCAAGATGATCGCTAACGAGTGTTCATGCAAATGCTCGTTAGCAATTATCAGCCAGAATATCAGCCAGTGTAAGGCTACTTTCACACTAGCGTTAATATTTTCCGGTATTGAGATCCGTCATAGGGTTTCAATACCGGAAAAAAAACGCTTCAGTTTTGTCCCCATTCATTGTCAATGGGCACAACACATAAATGAACAGAACGTAATGCTCCAAAATGCATTCTGTTCCGTTCTCATACCGGAGAGCAAACCGCAGCAAGACGGATCCGTCATGACCCACAATGCAAGTCAATGGGGACGGATCCGTTTTCTCTGCCACAATAGAAAACGGATCCTTCCCCCATTGACTTTCAGTGGAGTTCTGTCACGGCCATGGTCATGGTCGTGACTCCTGATCCGCATGCGGTTGCCTGCGGTTTTGGTTTGGTTGTTCAACCACAGGTGAGGGCCGCTAGTGTGCTGCCTCACTTGTGGTTGCTGCGGGCAACAAGTGTTGTATTGTTGCAGTATAACAGCCTGAGCTGGTGCTAGGCAGCTTGCTGCAATGGCATGCGGTTACACCTGGCAACCTCTCTGTTAGGTGTGTGTTTATGTTATGCACTTTGTATGTCTGGTGTGCACTTGGTCTTATGTTAGGTGTGCACTGTGACACTTCCCTTCACTGTGGCTGCCCGTGGCAACGTTTGGTATGATGTACATGTGGTGGCAGTGTCTCGGCCTTCTGGCTGACTCCCAGGACATGGTTGCCACCCATGTCGTTGCCAGCGGTAACAGCCGCAGTGTGATGTGCATTTGGACACTTCCCCTTTAAGTGGTTTCACTCCCTGTAAGTGTTGGAAGGGTTAATTCCCTCTCCTTGTGTGTCTGTGTGGGTGTGGCCACTTTGGGTTATATAGCCTTGTTGGAGATCAGAAGCTGAGGGGTGCTTCAGCCATGCTTTGCTGGAGACACCCTCCTTGTATTTCCATCTGCCAGTGGGGGCCACCCTTGTGGTCATAAAATTATTGTTATATATTTTTATACACGATGTTCTGTGGATGTTTTCCTTTGTGATGTTATGCACCTATGGATCTGGGTTCCTGTGTGTTTGTGTGTGTGCTGTGTCCACTGGTGTTTGGGTGTGGACACTTGCTGTATTGCACGGGATCCAGTCTGTGTGTCTGTGGCAGGTAGGTGTGGAAGTGCTTTTCAGCCTCCTGCCATATCCATAGGCTGTTTATGTTCTTTTCCCTTTGCAGCTTGGCTAGTAAGACTCCTGTTCCTCCGTGCCTAGGAAGAACAGGTCGTCTTACCCTGCTCCTTGTTCCAGGGCAATCCTGAGGGCTAGCAGGGACCCCAAGGCATCCGGTGTATGAGTTCTCCCACCTTCAGGGTTGACTCATATGGTAAGGAGTCAGGGTAAGTTTAGGGACGCGATAGGAGGTGACCTGCTCCCTAATACTGTCGTCCTGGCCAAGCAGCGCTTAACATCTACGGGCATCGCACGGCTGAGGGTTTTCCCCATCCTCAGCCGTGACAAGTTCATGACGGATCCGTCTTGGCTATGTTAAAGATAAAACAACCAGATCCGTTCATAACGGATGCAGATGGCTGTATTATCAGTAACGGAAGCGTTTTTGCTGAACCCTGCCGGATCTAGTAAAAACGTTAGTGTAAAAGTAATTCCTGATCCTCCAAGACCTTGTGATGTCAGTGTCAGTAAACGGTGTGCTTACTTATGAAGAACACTCCAGACACACGTCACACAAATAAAATACTTTACATTATACAAAATCTAGGCTTCCATTATTTCAAAAACCTGAATTTCTTACAGATCCCCAACCTAGAGAGTGAAGAACTCTAAGGCCCTTTGCAGACCAGCGTTCCTCCCGCAGCGAGTCCGCATCGCAGCTCTCAGTCTGACCTCCCAGCTCTGCCAGGATTTATATAGCATTACAGGTCCTTCTAAAAAAATTAGCATATTGTGATAAAGTTCATTATTTTCTGTAATGTACTGATAAACATTAGACTTTCATATATTTTAGATTGATTACACACAACTGAAGTAGCTCAAGCCTTTTATTGTTTTAATATTGATGATTTTGGCATACAGCTCATGAAAACCCAAAATTCCTATCTCAAATAATTAGCATATCATGAAAAGGTTCTCTAAACAAGCTATTAACCTAATCATCTGAATCAACTAATTAACTCTAAACACCTGCAAAAGATTCCTGAGGCTTTTAAAAACTCCCAGCCTGGTTCATTACTCAAAACAGCAATCATGGGTAAGACTGCCGACCTGACTGCTGTCCAGAAGGCCATCATTGACACCCTCAAGCAAGAGGGTAAGACACAGAAAGAAATTTCTGAACGAATAGGCTGTTCCCAGAGTGCTGTATCAAGGCACCTCAGTGGGAAGTCTGTGGGAAGGAAAACGTGTGGCAGAAAAGGCTGCACAACGAGAAGAGGTGACCGGACCCTGAGGAAGATTGTGGAGAAGGACCGATTCCAGACCTTGGGGGACCTGCGGAAGCAGTGGACTGAGTCTGGAGTAGAAACATCCAGAGCCACCGTGTACAGGCGTGTGCAGGAAATGGGCTACAGGTGCCGCATTGCCCAGATCAAGCCACTTTTGAACCAGAAACAGAGGCAGAAGCGCCTGACCTGGGCTACAGAGAAGCAGCACTGGACTGTTGCTCAGTGGTCCAAAGTACTTTTTTCGGATGAAAGCAAATTTTGCATGTCATTCGGAAATCAAGGTGCCAGAGTCTGGAGGAAGACTGGGGAGAGGGAAATGCCAAAATGCCTGAAGTCCAGTGTCAAGTACCCACAGTCAGTGATGGTCTGGGGTGCCATGTCAGCTGCTGGTGTTGGTCCACTGTGTTTTATCAAGGGCAGGGTCAATGCAGCTAGCTATCAGGAGATTTTGGAGCACTTCATGCTTCCATCTGCTGAAAAGCTTTATGGAGATGAAGATTTCATTTTTCAGCACGACCTGGCACCTGCTCACAGTGCCAAAACCACTGGTAAATGGTTTACTGACCATGGTATTACTGGGCTCAATTGGCCTGCCAACTCTCCTGACCTGAACCCCATAGAGAATCTGTGGGATATTGGGAAGAGAAAGTTGAGACACGCAAGACCCAACACTCTGGATGAGCTTAAGGCCGCTATCGAAGCATCCTGGGCCTCCATAACACCTCAGCAGTGCCACAGGCTGATTGCCTCCATGCCACGCCGCATTGAAGCAGTCATTTCTGCAAAAGGATTCCCGACCAAGTATTGAGTGCATAACTGAACATCATTATTTGAAGGTTGACTTTTTTTGTATTAAAAACACTTTTCTTTTATTGGTCGGATGAAATATGCAAATTTTTTGAGATAGGAAATTTGGGTTTTCATGAGCTGTATGCCAAAATCATCAATATTAAAACAATAAAAGGCTTGAACTACTTCAGTTGTGTGTAATGAATCTAAAATATATGAAAGTCTAATGTTTATCAGTACATTACAGAAAATAATGAACTTTATCACAATATGCTAATTTTTTTAGAAGGACCTGTATATTGATTTATGATGCTATGTAACGCTTACAGTTCTGGAATGTATTATTATTATTATCCCAGCATTATGCCAGTGTAATCTAATACTTTCCAGAACTGTAAGGGTTACATAGCATCATAAATCAATATAATGCTATGTGACCCCCGGCAGCGCTGGGAGGACAGGCCGGGAGCTGCTTTGCGGACTCGCTTAGGGAGGAACGCTCGTCTGCAAGGGGCCTAAGGCCCCTTTCACACGGGCGAGTATTCCGCACGGATGCGACGCGTGAGTTGAACGCATTGCACTCGCACTGAATCCCGACCCATTCCTTTCTAGGGGGCTGTTCACATGAGCAGTGATTTTCACGCATCACTTATGCGTTGCGTGAAAATCGCAGCATGCTCTATTTTGTGCGTTTTTCACGTAACGCAGGCCCCATAGAAATGAATGGGGTTGCGTGAAAATCGCAAGCATCCGCAAGCAAGTGCGGATGCGGTGCGATTTTCACGCACGGTTTCTAGGAGACGATCGGGATGGCGACCCGATCATTATTATTTTCACTTATAACATGGTTATAAGGGAAAATAATAGCATTCTGAATACAGAATGCATAGTAAAATAGCGCTGGAGGGGTTAAAAATTTTTAAAAAATAATTTAACTCACCTTAATCCACTTGCTCGCGTAGCCGGCATCTCCCCTGTCTCTTTCTTTGCTGATTGCAGTCAAAGGACCTGTGGTGACGTCACTCCGGTCATCACATGGTCCGTCACATGATCTTCTACCATGGTGATGGATCATGTGATGACCGGAGTGACGTCACCACAGGTCCTGTTCCTCCACACAGCTAAGATGAAGACAGAAGGAGATGCCGGCTTCGCGATCAAGTGGACCAAGGTGAGTTAAATGGTTTTTTTTTTAACCCCTCCAGCGCTATTTTACTATGCATTCTGTATTATATATAAGAGAAAATAATACAATCTACAGAACACCGATCCCAAGCCCGAACTTCTGTGAAGAAGTTCGGGTTTGGGTACTAAACATGCACGATTTTTATCATACGAGTGCAAAACGCATTACAATGCGCATGTTCCCGCAACGCACCCGCACATTTTCCCGCAACGCCCGTCTGAAAGAGGCCTAAGGGTATGACCACACTTTATAAGACTTCACATCATACAAATCACAACAAAGTCCACGCTCTCTGCTCATTAGTTTACGACCACCACCATGTCCTCACCGGGCACCCAGACATCTGAAAATATGGGCTTCTGGGCATCTGGATCTCACTTGACCATTTGGTGTCTTTTACACCATCGAGTTTATTTCACAGTTTGAAGTCCACAGCATAAGGTCTCATGCACACGACCGTGGTGTTTTTTGCGGTCCGCAAATAGCAGATCCGCAAAACACGGATGGCGTCTGTGCACGTTCCGCAATTTGCGGAACGTCACGGACAGCCTTTAATATAACTGCCTATTCTTGTCCACAAAGCGGAGCAACAGCTGCTATAGCGCGATCCCGGCTCCGGCTCGTACACTCAGCCGGATTCAGTCTCGCTACTGCGCATGTGCCCGCCAGCCTTACATACTCACGCCCGCGCACGGCATCTTCTCCTCCTGCGCATACAGAGCGTGATCTCAGGCACAAGTATGTAAGGCTGGCGGGCGCATGCGCAGTAGCGAGACTGAATCCGGCTGAGTGTACGAGCCGGAGCCAGGATCGCGCTACAGCAGCCCTTTACTGCGCATGCGGGCGGAGAGCGCGGTCCCGGCACTGAGATGCGGCGTGTCAATCAAGGCGGCGAGAGGCCGGAAAAGCAGGATTGGAGACGCCTAGGCCACTGCCCCCTTGACTTCAAGCCTGACTTGAAACACGGGGCAGCAGCTGAATAAAACATCGATTTCTCAATGAGGATAAGGCTGAGTTCACACGAGCGTGACAGATTTGGTCCGGATGCGTTCAGGGTGCGTTCAGTTAAACTCGCACCATTTTGCAAGCAAGTTCAGTCAGTTTTGGCTGCAATTGCGTTTAGTTGTTCAGTTTTTTCCGCGCGGGTGCAATGCGTTTTGATGCTTTTTTCACGCGCGTGATAAAAAACTGAAGGTTTACAAACAACATCTCCTAGCAACCATCTGTGAAAAACGCATCGCACCCGCACTTGCTTGCAGATGCAATGCGTTATTAACGCAGCCCCATTCACTTCTATGGGGCCAGGGCTGCGTGAAAAATGTGATTTTAAAGCATTGCAGAAATGATGCATGAAAAAAAATGCTCATGTGCACAGACCCATTGAAATGAATGGGTCAGGATTCAGTGCAGGTGCAATGCGTTCACCTACTGCATTGCACCCGAGCGGAAATCTCGCCCGTGTGAACGCAGCCTAAATGCTGGGAAATGACGAAAACGTGCAATAGGACACTACTATGCAGCACTATACGGTACTCTGAACAGCTTAAGGCTGGTTTCACACGGGCGTTGCGGAAAAATGTGCGGGTGCGTTGCGGAAACACCCGCGATTTTTCCGCGCGAGTGCAAAACATTGTAATGCGTTTTGCACTCGCGTGAGAAAAATCGCGCATGTTTGGTACCCAAACCAGAACTTCTTCACAGAAGTTCGGGCTTGGGATTGATGTTCTGAAGATTGTATTAGTTTTCCCTTATAACATGGTTATAAGGGAAAATAATACAGTGAATAGACTGTCACCTAGAACCCATGCGTGGAAATCGCACCGCATCCGCACTTGCTTGCGGATGCTTGCGATTTTCACGCAACCCCATTCATTTCTATGGGGCCTGCGTTACGTGAAAAACGCTGAATATAGAACATGCTGCGATTTTCACGCAACGCATAAGTGATGCGTGAAAATCACCGCTCATGTGAACAGCCCCATAGAAATGAATGGGTCAGGATTCAGTGCGGGTGCAATGCGTTCAACTCACGCATCGCACCCGCGCGGAAATCTCGCCCGTGTGAAAGGGGCCTAATAAGCGATTTTTTTGGTGACAGGTTCCCTTTCAGGAATGAATGCTAATCTAACTCCAATCTCTACATCAGCTCCAGTTTCTACTATAAGAACACACATCAGAGACCTGAAATGTGTGCGTACTACAATTCAGTATGCCCTGGGCTGTATTTAGGGTTTATGTTGTTCTAGGCACCAGTGATGGTCAGTTCGCAGTGTTCGCCAGCGAACACATGCGGGCTGCCATCTTTAGTAAGGTAGACTCACCCGTCCGGCGATGCACAGGTAAGCCCTTACCTGTGCCTGTGCCGGGAGCCGGTCTGAAATCAAATGCAGTCAGCGGGAGCAGGCAGTTCCGAGAACAGCCGCCGGGGGCCTTCATCGGGCTGTTCTCGGAACTGCCTGCTCCCGGTGACTCAGATCGGCACAGGTAAGGGCTTACCTGTGCATCGCCGGACAGGTGAGTCTGCCTTACTAAGGATGGCAGCCCGCATGTGTTTGCTGGCGACCACTGCGAACTGACCATCACTGCTAGGCACATTTAGTGCTCACATCCCCTATTAGTGCGGCTATAGCTGCCTATTGACTTGAGGATATACAGTAGCTATATAAAATAATTTTGGGACTTCCGGTTCCGGCGCTGAAATGCAGGACACGGAGTGAGTGAGCTCCGGCGCCTGTCCCCCTAATATCTCCTGCGCTCCGTCCACAGCGGCATTGGAAGTCTCTGAAAACCACCTAGGAGACTTCTCACAGCAGCGGCGATCGGTTCATGGACCGCTATTTACTTAGGAGCGGCAGACGGCAAGTGACAAGCGGGTCGAGTCAGACCGCAAGCGTAGCGCTGGGCAAGATGGAGGATTCCCGCCCAGCCTCCCCGGTTAACATCATGGGAGTTGAGAAAACGGCAGCAGATGGCGGTAAGCTGAACGAGGAAGTACTTAACCTGGACTATAAAACTTTAGCCATTGAAGTGGCCAAATACTTGGCTCCAGACATTAAAGAAACGCTCGCTAAAACCCTCACACAGTCACTGCATGAGCTGCATGAGACGGTAGCCAGACATGAGGGGAGCATAGTGGAGCTGGAGCAGAGGGTGGCGGGAATGGAGGAAGATATCTCCAGATGTAACCGCGATAACCAAGATCTGTTTAAACAGAACATTGTCCTTAGAGATCGCCTGGAAGACCTAGAGAACAGGTCTAGGCGGAATAATTTGCGTGTGGTGGGCCTACCAGAATCTATCAGGCAGACGGCGCTGAGAGAAATATGTGAGATGGAGATTCCACAAGCTCTGAATCTTAGTGGGAGGCACAAGGTGGAAAGGGTTCATAGAGTGGGACCTGCCATGGACTCTCAAACACAAAATAGCGCCACCTCTCAAAATGCGCCACTACGATCGCGCCAAGTCATCATGCGCTTTCTCGATTATACGGACAAGGAGTCCATTCTGAGGGCCTTTAGAGCCCGCAAAGGGCCGCTGATGGTGAGAGGACATAAGCTACTGATGTTTGCGGACTATTCAGCTATGGTGGCGAAGAGGCGACGTGAATTTAGCTCAGTCTGTTCGGAACTATACAGGCAACAAGTGAGATTCCAACTACTGTATCCGGCGATCTTAAAAGTTATTCTAATGGAGGGTGAAGTGAAAACTTTTCAAGACCCGGAAGAGGCAGCGGACTTTCTTCTGGCGAGTAATAGGAAAGGTGAGCAGCGGCAAAGAGGCAGATCCCCGGAACAACATCAGCGTGACAAAGACAGAGCAAAGAGTCCGGAATGTAGACGCTCGCCACCCACTGACAGGCGGAGGAGAGATTGGGAGCTGGTTCCGGTGGGCAAACGATCCCCTCGCTCCAGAAGAAGGGACTCATGGTCGCGATGAAGCGGTACTCGCAGGCGGCTGCGTTACAGTTGATTACAGAGCTCATGGGGACTGTATTGTTCTGGTGTATTGAGGAATATACTAGAGGAAATAATTCCAGGGTCATTATGGTGTAATACCTCCAGTTTTGCTGTTATAATTGTTATACTAAGAATGATACTTGTTTTGCGGCTTACGCCATTGTGAGGGAGGGGGGCAGGTAGTTAGTCTTAGCAGTCCAGAAAAAAGGGAAGTCTTGTGAAATAGTAAAGGGGTACGGTACTGATTGCTGTGCTATAGTAGGAATTCTGTGTTAGGAGATGATCCAAGTGCTCAGGAGGGGGGGGGGGGGGGGTTGGGGGGAAATGTTCTATTTTTTCTTTATTTTCATCTGTGTTATTTTGCAAAAATTGTCTTTTATGTTCATGCATCAGCCGACGTATCTCTTCAGAAGCATATGACCACGGGTCATATTTACCCAGTTGCAATCCTAATGGATGAGGTATCAGTTCTAGAAAGTAGGGGGAAGTATGAAAATAGTTAGTTGGAACATAAAGGGCTTGCGCTCCCCGCAAAAGAGGTGGATGATCTTGCGTCATCTTAGGAGGATGAAGCCTGACATAGCTCTGCTTCAGGAGACTCATCTATTAGCCAGAGATTTTGGAAGAATGAAAAAATTGTGGGTTGGACAGGTGATTGGGTCGGCTTCCTCTGAGCGGAGAGCGGGAGTCCTGATTCTGTTTAACAAGGCCTTCAACTTTGTGCTGTTAGGTTCCGTTGCAGATGAGGAGGGGAGGTGGGTCAAAGTAATGATACAAGTCCAAAATGTGCAGTACACTATTTATAATGTTTACGGTCCAAATGCTAATAACGCTCAGTTCTTTAGGACATTGGAAGGTAATCTACTCGCAGACAAGGCTTCTAACCTAATAGTGGGAGGCGACTTCAACTCTGTTGTGGAGGTAAAGGAAGATAGGAGAACCAATTCCAGGGAAGTCAGAACTAGTACGGCTCAGGATGCAGTTCTGGAGCCTATGATGAGGTCGGTGGGACTGATGGATCCCCGGCGGCAATATCATCCGGATGACAGGGAGTTTACGTTTTACTCACACGCCAGGGACTCATGGTCACGCATCGATTACATATTTACTCAGGTCACCTTATCAGGCTTGGTGGAGCATGCTGATATAGGAGATATAGCCATATCAGATCATGCTCCAGTGACCCTAGTTATGAGGGACTCGTTCTTGAAGGGGACAGATTATTTATGGAGGTTTCCTTCAAGCTTAATAGACAACGAGGATTTTAAGAATAAGCTAGTAGGTTGGTGGGAAGAGTACAGGGAAGATAACCAGGTCCATCTGGATGATTCGGAACTGTTTTGGCACACGTCTAAGGCGGTATTGAGAGGGTGTATTATAGGATATATATTCAGTAAGAAGAAAGCATGTCAGCAGTTGTTGGAGCAAGCGAGTGATAGGGTGAGACAAGCGTACAGACGATTTACAGAAGCCCCGACGGCGGAAAATAAGGCCAAATGGGTGGAGTCACGCCAGGCCTTTGAAATAAATGAAAGGGAAAGGGAGGCTCTCAGACAAACGCAATTTGAGACCAAGTTGTACAGATATGGTAACAAAGCGGGTCGCATGTTAGCTAACTTGGCTAAGGGCCAGAGAGCGCCCCAATTTATATCTAGCATCAAAAATAACAAGGGGGAGGTGGTTATTGACCCGGCGGGTATAAATGAGATATTGGGCCAGTATTACAAGACCTTATATGAGGATAACTCCTCATCACCTATAATTGATACCCTGCTAGATCAGGTGAAATTGCCCACTGTAAAAGATGAGCAACTTCAGAAATTAAATGCTGATATATCCTTGGAGGAACTCCAAATGGTTATCAAGGGTCTGAAAAATGCTAAAGCCCCGGGTCCGGATGGATTTTCGGGGGAATACTACAAAATGCTAATCTCGCAGGTGTCTCCAGTAATGCTGAATTTGTATAATGATGTACTCAAGGGCAAGGTAGCCCCGGACAAAGATAATATATCCTACATAAAGCTTCTTCCAAAACCAGGGAAGGACCCCCTGATACCGGGATCTTACAGGCCCATATCCCTCATTAATGTGGATACAAAAATAATATCCAAGATTTTAGCTGATAGGTTGGCTTCCTTCTTGCCGTCTCTGATTGGGATTGAGCAAGTGGGGTTTGTACAAGGTCGCTCAGCAGTCATGAATATTAGAACGGTTTTGGCAGTCCTGGATAGGGTACGTCACGGTCCTAAGGAGGGAGGGGTTCCAGCCATGCTCACCTTGGATGCTGAAAAAGCTTTTGATAATGTACGGTGGGCATGGCTGGAGGCGGTACTAGATAAACTGGGATTTAAGGGGGCTTTTAGAACGTTTATAGCAAACCTATATAAATTTCCTAGGGCAAGGGTGTACACCCAAGGTCATTTATCGAAACCTTTTGATCTAAAGAAAGGCACGAGGCAGGGGTGCCCGCTCTCCCCATTGCTATTTAACCTGGCACTGGAGCCATTGGCGCGGCATCTGTGTTCGTCAGACAAGTGAAGGCAGCACTCTTTGCTGATGACGTGATTTTATTTCTAGCCAAACCACAGGAGCATATACCGATTATATTTCATGCTTTGGAAAAATTTGGAAAGTACTCTGGATATAAGGTTAATATATCTAAGTGCGAATGCATGCCTTTATTACCCATGCGGGAGGCTTTAGAGAAAAGAATGAGTGGCACACTGGGTATTACGTTGGCAAAATCATATATAACATATCTAGGGATAAAAATAGGGAAAGACCCTCACTCTTTATACCAACTTAATTTTCCGCCATTAATATCCCGAATAAAAGAGGATCTAGATAGATGGCAGGGATTACCCCTCTCCCTAATGGGACGGTGTTGCTTGGTGAAAATGATGGGGGTTGCAAAACTGATGTATCCCATGCAAACTATTCCACTCTTACTGCGACATGCAGATGTGGCGCTGTTGGAACGTAGGTTTAGCCAGTTCAAATGGCAAGGCAAAAAAGCTAGAATCGCTCTGAGCAAACTGAAGGTGAGGAAAGATTTAGGTGGCCTTAATTTCCCAGATATTAGAGGGTATAATATAGCTTGTAACAGTAGATATGTATTAGACTGGGTGAATCGAACGTCCTATTACTCCAATCTCAATCTGGAAACACAACTAGCTAAGCCTTGGAATTTGGTGGCCCTATTGCACACTAGTATCTCTAAACTACCTGCACTAGTAAAGCAATCTCTAGTGTTGAGGGACACAATTATAGTCTGGAAAGTGTTGCGGAAAATGTACGGTTTGTCATACCAAATGTCTAAACACCTCCCAATAATGGGTAACCCAAATTTTGAGCCGAGCATGGGGGACAAACTCTTGAATACTTGGTCGCAGGCAGGGATTAAGAAACTGGGAGACTTGTTTCATGGGGTGGAGTCTAGGTGGTTGACACTGATAGAGGTGAAAGAGAGGTGGACTCTGAGGGAGCCAACCTTCTTCCCGTATATGCAGATCATGTCATACGGTAAAGGCCTGTGTAAGGATCTGTCTAAAGAGTGGAGAGTGAATAACTTTGACTCGCTGCTAGGATTGAGAGTCAGACCGTCGATTTCACTTCTTTATCAATCTCTTAGGGATAGATGGGAAAAGGTGGATCCAAAAAAGATGTTTCAGAAATGGGAGACACTTCTGGGGGTGAAGGATATATACTTACCGGTATGTTCAGGAATAGGAGCTTTATATAAGGCCATCCCAAATGAGCAGTGGAGAGAAACCCACTTAAAGATATTGCACCATGCGATCTTTGGTTTTGATATCCCTATTTCTAATTCCAGAAAGGACAGATTGACTGCATGTCCAAAGTGTGGCCTTTCAAAATCGGACTTATTCCATGGATTGTGGACTTGTCCGAAGTTGAAGGAATTTTGGACTGAGGTAGACAGGCTGATGAAAGGTTGTGGAGGGAGTGAAGCGGAGATTACTCCGGCAATGGTAATAACACACGTTCAAATTGCAAAGTCGGATCAATCAGATGAATACGCAATGGAATCTATCGCACCGATGGGACATAAGGTCCTGCTTGGGGCAAAAAAAAGTATATTACAAGCTTGGCTTCAACCTCAGGCCCCCTCTGTTTCCACTGTTATTGTGCAACTGAAACATGTCTTTCACTTGGAGTGGAATGAGGCCTTGCAACAGAAAGAAGCTTTGGGGAAAAAATGGTATAGAACCTGGCGCAAATTTGTGTTGGCCTATTTAGAGCCTAGTGAGTACTCTAGAATCATGTCCCCTTTCAAACTGACGGCATGGTATCTGTTAGAAGATTTAAAGGGTGCACTGGGGAATCTGAGAGTTGTGTAACCTGGTATTTTGCTTCTGAGGTATGGAGAGGTGGAGATGGAAAAGTGGCTGATGCAGGGGATAGTTGGGGGGTGGGTGGGAGGGGGGAGGGTGTGGGGGTAATTTTCCTCTTTTTTGTTTGCTATCACAAACTGCTTTATGACATGACAAAAATGTATGATCATAACCATGACCATATTGATGTGTGATACTGGAAATTTACGATTGTCATATGTCAGATAATTGTATGTCTGTTATTGATCTTTGAGATGGGAGAAAATAATAAAAACTATATTGGAAAAAATAAATAAATAATAATTTTGACTAGAGATGAGCGAATTTCCGCTTATGAAATTCGTTCACACTTCATTTGGTGGTAAAAGGTGAATTGCGTTATGGATTCTGTTACCACGGACCATAACGCAATTCTATGACGGAATGCCTTTAGAGGCATTCCGTTATTCATTCCGTCATAATAGAAGTCTATGGCCTGCATAACGGATCTGTCCTGTTTCCGTTATGCAATGCTGATTGATTGATATGCTGGGAGTTGTAGTTCTCTTATACTCCCTCCCTGTTTGGAGAAAGAGAGTGATGTTATTTACCTAGCACTGTAGGTCTAAAGGAAGGGGAGTGATGTTATTTACATGGGACTGTATATTGGAGGCAGCTAGAGGGAGGGGATGATGCTATTTACATAGTACTGTGTGTTGGAGGGGGCTGGGGAGAGGGAGTGATGTAATTTACATGGGACTGCACATTGGAGGGGGCTGTATAAAGGGGACACAATGTGGGCATAACTAGTGTGAAAGGGCACATCTGGGTATTACTACTGTGAAGGGGACACAATGTGGGCTTAAAGGGGTATTCCCATCATATACAATGGGGGCATATTGCTACGATATGCCCCCATTGTCTGATAGGTGTGTGTCCCGTCTCTAGGACCCGCACCTACAAGGAGAACGGAGTGGGGAGAGCTGTGGCTGGAGGACCTTGGGTTTCCCGGGGTCCGTCCACCACCAAGCGCTGCTCCCATACAAGTGAATGGGAGCGCTCCGCGCACGTGCGGCTCCTGCTCCCATTTATTTCTATGGGGCAGACAGAAATAGCAGAGCCAGCGTTCGGCTATTTTAAGCGGCTATTTTTAGCGCCCTCCAATTATTTCTCCGTTCTCGCTGTAGGTGAAGGTCCCAGAGGTGGGACCCGCACCTATCAGACAAGCGATATGCCCCCATTGTATGTGATGGCAAAAGTCATACTGAGGAGAAGCTTTAGTGCTTTGATGTCAGTGTGTGGATTATGGAATGGTTTGCTGTATGGCAGGCAGAGAAATCCTCCCTGCTAGTTTGCAATTTACATATGGGTTATGTACTGGCATCACCTTTCTCCTTATCTGACTGCTCAGATGTCTCCTTATCACTTACTTTATTTAACTCCCAACCAAGTCAAGGGATTTAATCCCTACACTGCCTTCCTGAAGAAATTACTGTTACATTAGCTGTAGATAAAACAGTTTAAGGGTTAAATCTCCTGACTTGTAGTTACAATAAACCAAAGGTAGTGATAGGGAGACATTGATGAGCAGTGATGGCCAGTTCGCATTGTTCGCCCGCGAACATATGCGGGCTGCCATCCTTTCTCACAAGGCCGGCGAGGCACAGGTAAGCCCTTACCTGTGCCTGTGCGCGAGCCGGTCTGAAAACAAGTGCGGTCAGCGGGAGCAGGCAGTTCCGAGAACAGCCCGATGAAGGCCCCCGGTGGCTGTTCTCGGAACTGCCTGCTCCCGCTGACCGCACTTGTTTTCAGACCGGCTCGCGCACAGGCACAGGTAAGGGCTTACCTGTGCCTCGCCGGACTTGTGAAAAAAGATGGCAGCCCGCATATGTTTTGTGGGCGAACCATGTGAACTGGCCATCACTGTTGATGAGCACCCACCCCTCCATTCTGATGCCTTAGGCATAAAATTGTATGTGTATGATATTTCTTAATCAATGAATTATGGAACAGAGACTGGCAAATTTCCTGAAACTAGTCCAATTATATCAATTCAGTCGACTGATTCAATTAGTTCTAAATAAATTTCACCTGAATCAAAAGTGCCCAAATTGCCCTAAAAATTTGTGTTTGACACTCTGGGGTCCCCTGGTAGTATATTCACCCCTCCCCCAAATATACACTAGCTCCAAACAAGGTAATGGCTGTGCACAGCTAAATTAGAATCCGCACACCAAAAATAGACATAATAGATACACAGCACATGATCAATCTAAATAAATATTTTATTGATTACATATCAGGTAACATTTAAACAACAGTAGCAGCGGCATACACACATAATAAAGACCAGTGTGGCTCTGACCCCGACGCGCGTTTCGCATATCGTTTTCTCAGGGGATGAATACAATGTGTGCTCACTAGCTATATATACCCTACTAATTACTATAACATAAAAAAAAAATCTGTGGGAACACCTTATTAAAGTGCCAGCACATGTGCTTCCTGGATGTTCATGGCGTGCGTTCCACTCTGGAACGCATGACATCACATCCTTTCCATTACTAGGGACCTCCTACCTCCTAATCTGCTAAATTTCTAAACATAATACTAATAAATCCTAGAGATCAGAAAAGACATGAGACCAGATAATGAAAAAGAAAGGAGAGAGGGAATACAATCGACTGATTCAATTCCGTCTGAATAAATTTGACCTGAATCAAAAGTGCCCCAAATTGCCCTACAAATTTGTGTTTGACACTCTGGGCTCCCCTAGTAGTGTATTCACCCCTGTTCAATGCCAAGACAGCATTAGTAATGTCAGAGTGACAGTGACATATATGACTATGAGTAAACTGATGGTAGATGGTAGATGGTTGTAGCAAACACCTTTTTAACCCGTAGGATACCAGCGCCGTACACAAAAAACACAGATGCCAGCGCATTAACCCTTGCACTGCCGTGGTCAGCGCTGACCGCGGCACGTGCAGTATCCTGGCAGGGATGGCAGTCCGATGCCTTCCGTGTCAGCCTGTCAGATCCAGCCCCCTGGATCTCACAGGCAGGAAGCTGTAAGTGATTTACACTACAGAAGTATTGTAATGCATTGTAAAGGTTTCCAGACCCCCAAACGTTGAAGTCCCAGAGTGAGACAAAAAATGAAGTGAAAAAATAAGTTAAAAAAAGAAAGTTTTACAAAAACAAAAATTACAAATTTCAAGTAAAAAAAAAGCTTCCTTTTCCCAAAATAAAGTTAAAAAAAATTGTAACAAATAGGGGACATATTAGGTATCGCCACATCCGTATCTATTAAAATATCACATGATCCACCCCGTTAGGTGAATGCCGTAAAAAAATAATAAAAACAGCATCAAAAAAGCCATTTTCTGGTCACCTTGCCTCACAAAAAGTGAAATACCAAGTGATCAAAAAGTCTTATGTACCCCAAAATGGTACCAATCAAACAGTCATCTAATCACGCAAAACAATCTTCCAAACAAAAATAAAAATAGGGCTCTCAGAAAATGGCAGCACAAAAACAAGATTTTATTCTGTTCAAAAATGATTTCACTTTGTAAAACTTAACAAAAATATAAATGATAGACATATTAGGTATCGCCGCCTCTGTAACAATCTGCTCCTGTTACCCCTTGTGAAAATTACAAATTTGGGGCTAAAGCAACATTTTATTGGAAGAAACAAAACTTTTCACTTTTACAGCCAAATGTTTCCAAATTTTGTAGAACGCTTAAGGAGTCAAAGTGCTCAGTACCCCCTTAATATATTCTTTAAGGGTTGTAGTTTTTGAAATGGGGTCACTTTTTGAGGGTTTCCACTGTAGGGGTACGTCAGGGTCTCTTCAAATACAAAATGGTGCCTAAAAACCATTCTAGCATAATCTGCCTCCAAAATCCATATGACGCTCCTTTCCTTCTGACCACTGCCACGTGCCCATAGAGCAGTTTACCACCACATATGGGTTATTTCTGTAAACTTCAGAATCAGAGTAATATAGATTGAGGTTTATTTTGCTGTTAACCAATGCTGTGTTGCAAGGAAAAATTGATTAACATAAAACATCTACCAAAAAAGTGAAATTTTTAAATTTCACCTCCATTTCCTTTAATTTTTGTGGAACACCTGTCATGCCCTGCTCTTACTATGTGCGGAGGTCGGCCAGAATAGCAGCACGTGTTTTGTTTTGGAGCCGTGCTGGATCCGCCTCCCATCAGGTGCACTGGGTGGGATCATTAGTTTAAATAGCACTCTATCCCAGTGCTCTGAGAGGGTTATAGAAATCATTCTGGCCTTGGAAGCAAGGAAGGAAGGTTGTCTGTTCCAGCTCAGAAAATATAAGTGTGGTTTCACTTTTTGTTGTTTGCTATCTTGGTTGTGTTAGCGTCATCTCTCCCATCCAGGTTCTGTGCGAGCAGGCTGCTCCTATTCCCCTTTTCACCATCTCAGGGAATCTAGGGTGTTTTAGCCCAGGCACGAGGACACATCATTCCTACCATCAAGGTTTGAATGTGGGCTGAGCAGAGCAGGGAGAGAAGTCAGGGATTTGCTAGGAGGTGACCCTTCCCCTGCTTCTAGCCTAGAGCCTGGTTGGCTGGTTTATCTGTATGTCTGATATCCCGTCCGGCGTGACATTATAACCCGCCATACTTTGACTGTCATTGCTCAGCGGTTTTTGTGATGGCGTCAATTGATACGTTAGTTAACCGCATGCTGGGGCTATCCCTAGAGGTTGCGGAGCTACGTGGTTCGGTCACACAGTGTCAGAATGCTCTGGCATCAGGAGGAGGTCAAATTTATGTGGAGCCTAAAGTTGCTCTTCCTGATCGATTTGCAAGGGGTACGGATGATTTTATCCGTTTTAGAGAGTCTTGCAAATTATATTTTCAGCTGCGTCCATCGTCTTCTGGTGATGAAAGTCAGAGGATAGGTATAGTAATTTCTCTGCTTAAGGGGGACGCGCAATCCTGGGCCTTTTCTCTGCCACCCGGTTCTCGGGCCCTCCGGTCGGTGGAGGAATTTTTTAAGGTCCTGAGATGGATCTACGATGACCCAGACCGGGTCTCAATGGCGTAATCGAGATTACGTAATTTATTTCAGGGTGAACATTCTGCAGAGGCTTACTGTGTTGAGTTTAGGAGATGGGCGACCGAATCAAAGTGGAATGATCCCACGTTACGTAGTCAGTTTTGTCAGGGGTTATCTGAGAGATTGAAAGATGCCCTTGCTTTTCATGAGTACCCAGATTCTTTGACGAATGCAATGTCTTTAGCAGTACGGTTAGATAGACGTATCAGAGAAAGGAGTAGGGCTCCCTCCGCGCAAGGGATCCCTTCTGTGAGTGGTTTCGTCTCGACTGCCTCCCCGGGTGATGTTACAGGTAACTCTGGGGTAGCAGAGGAACCCATGCAGCTGGGTCAGGTTTCTTGCCGTTCTGATAGTAGAAACTTTAGGAGATTGCACAAACTGTGTTACTACTGTGGGAAAAGTGGTCATTTTGTTTTGGCTTGTCCTTTTGTTAAACCGCACCACCTGACTCTTGGTGGTGTGAATGGTGTGGTAGAGCAGGCAGGTATGCAAGCTCCCTGCAATTCCCGTTTTCTCCTTCCAGCTAGGGTGGCGCTAGAGTCAAGAGAAATTTTTGTTGAAGTATTCCTTGACTGTGGTGCTGGGGTAAACCTAATTGACTTCCTTTTTCTTCAAAATCTGGGTCTAAGTACTTGCACTTTAGAGAAAGAGATTCAGGTTTTTGCAATTGATTCTTCCCCTCTTTCTCAAAGGAGTCTCACTCACATTGCTCATGGTATTCACTTACACTTAAGGGTGGGTGATTCACATGTTGAGATTATGTCTTGTTTTGTCATGAAGGATTTGCCAGCTCCTGTAGTTTTGTGGTTACCATGGTTGACTAAACAGAACCCAATTATAGATTGGCAAGCGAGACAGATCATTGGTTGGAGTGAGTTTTGTTCGGATAATTGTCTGGGCACATCTATCTCTGGTGTGTCCACTACGGCTTTACCTCAGTACCTCTCAGCTTTTTTGGATGTCTTTTCGGAGGGTGGGGCTCAGGAATTGCCCCCTCATCGTGACTATGATTGTCCAGTTAATCTCATCCCAGGGGCTAAGTTGCCAAAGTCTCGGCTTTACAACCTTTCTCAACCCGAAAGAGAGGTCATGCGAAAGTATATCGCCGAGAGTTTGGCAAAAGGTCATATTAGGCCATCTAAGTCTCCGGTGGCAGTAGGTTTGTTCTTTGTAAAAAAAAAAGGATGGATCGCTGAGACCGTGTTTGGATTTCCGAGAATTGAACCGTATTACGGTCCGGGATCCATATCCCCTGCCTTTGATCTCTAACCGTTTTGATCAGATTGTTGGAGCCAAGGTGTTCTCCAAGTTGGATTTGAGAGGGGCCTACAATCTGATCAGAATCAAGGAGGGGGATGAGTGGAAAACGGCCTTCAATATGCGTGAGGGTCATTTTGAGAACCTGGTTATGCCTTTTGGGTTGATGAACGCGCCAGCAGTATTTCAGCGATTCATCAATGACATTTTTCATCATTTGGTGGGGAGGTTCGTAGTAGTTTACTTGGATGACATTTTAATTTACTCTCCTGATCTGGAGACCCATCAGGATCATGTGAGACAGGTTTTGACGATCCTTCGGGAGAACAAATTATATGCCAAATTGGAAAAATGTTTGTTTGCGGTGCAAGAACTTCCGTTCTTGGGATATTTGCTTTCTGACTCTGGTTTTCGTATGGACCCCGAAAAGGTCCGGGCGGTTCTGGAATGGGACCGACCAGAGAATCAGAAAGCTTTGATGCGGTTCTTGGGGTTTACGAATTATTATAGAAAATTTATTTCTAACTATTCTACCATAGTAAAACCTCTCACGGATATGACTAAGAAGGGCGCCGACGTCTCTGTCTGGTCAGATGAGGCATTGCAGGCCTTTTCGGCTATTAATGAGCGTTTTGCGTCTGCTCCCATTCTGGTGCAGCCGGATGTGTCTCAGCCATTCGTAGTGGAGGTTGATGCATCAGAAGTGGGGGTAGGAGCGGTGCTGTCACAGGGTTCATCCCCTGGCAAGTGGGTCCCGTGTGCCTTTTTCTCCAAGAAGCTCTCGGTCGCCAAGAGGAATTATGATGTTGGAAATAGAGAGTTGTTGGCTATCAAGTTGGCCTTTGAGGAATGGCGTCACTGGTTGGAGGGGGCGTCTCACCCCGTTACGGTATATACAGACCATAAGAATTTGGCTTACCTACAATCTGCCAAGCGTCTGAACCCTAGACAGGCCAGATGGTCACTGTTTTTTACCAGGTTCAATTTTGTGGTTACCTTTCGCCCAGGGGTTAAGAACGTCAAGGCAGATGCCTTGTCTCGCAGCTTTCCTGGGGGAGGTGATTCAGAGGATCCTGCGTCGATTTTAGCGGATGGGGTGGTGGTCTCCGCTCTGTAGCCTGAATTGGAGATGGAGGTGTTGGGAGCCCAGGAGGGGGCGCCTGGTTCTTGTCCCCCAGAGAGGTTGTTTGTTCCTGAGGGCCTGCGATACAAGGTGTTCAAGGAACATCACGATACTGTCCTTGCTGGACATCCTGGTGGTAAGTCCACCTGTGATCTGGTGTCCCGGAGGTTCTGGTGGCCAGGGTTACGTAAGAGCATTGAGGATTACGTGACAGCTTGTGAAACCTGTGCTCGGTCAAAGGTTGCTCATACTCGACCGGCTGGTTCACTTCTTCCATTGTCTATTCCGTCTCGTCCTTGGACGCACTTGTCTATGGACTTTATTACGGATCTGCCGAGTTCATCCGGGAGAACAGTGATTTTGGTGGTAGTTGACCGTTTCAGTAAAATGGCTCACTTTATATCATTAACTAGTCTGCCTAACGCCAAGACTCTTGCACAGATTTTTGTGGATAATATTGTGAAATTGCATGGTATTCCTTCGGATGTGGTCTCTGATAGGGGCATGCAGTTTGTCTCCAGGTTTTGGAGGGCGTTCTGCTCTCGGCTTGGCATTCAACTTTCATTCTCTTAGGCTTTTCATCCGCAGTCGAATGGTCAGACGGAGCGTACTAATCAAAACCTGGAGACCTACTTGAGGTGCTTTGTGGCTGAGAATCAGGAGGACTGGTCCTCATTCTTGTCCCTAGCAGAGTTTGCGTTGAATAACCATAGGCAGGAATCCACAGGTAAGTCGCCCTTTTTTGGCGCATACGGTTTTCATCCTCAGTTTGGTACCTTTTCTGGGACTGGTTCCTCTGGGATGCCAGAGGAGGAGAGATTTTCTTCTGCCTTATCCTCCATCTGGCGGAGGATCCAAGGGAATTTGGAGAAGATGGGTGAGAGGTATAAACGAATGGCTGACAAGAGACGTGTGACTGGTCTGGACCTGTGTGTGGGTGATCTGGTGTGGTTGTCCACTAAAAATATCAAATTGAGAGTGCCATCTTAGAAACTGGGTCCAAGATTTATTGGTCTGTACAACATATCTGCGGTGATCAATCCTGTAGCGTTTTGGCTGGATCTTCCGCAGACTTGGAGGATCCATGATGTGTTCCACAGGTCTTTACTGAAAAAATACGTGAAACCGGTGGAACCATCGCCATTGCCTCCTCCTCCTGTTCTGGTCGATGGAAACTTGGAGTTCGAGATCTCCAGTATTCTCAACTCTAGAATTCTTCGGGGTTCCCTTCAGTACCTGGTACACTGGAGGGGATACGGCCCTGAGGAGAGGATGTGGGTTCCGGCGCTGGATGTCAATGCCATCCGACTGGTGAGGGCTTTTCATAGATCCCATCCGCATAAGGTTGGTCTGGGGTGTCCGGAGGTCACCTGTAGAAGGGGGGTACTGTCATGCCCTGCTCTGACTATGTGCGGAGGTCGGCCAGAATAGCAGCACGTGTTTAGTGGTTTTTTTGGAGCCGTGCTGGATTCACTTCCCATCAGGTGCACTGGGTGGGGTCATTAGTTTAAATAGTACTCTATCCCAGTGCTCTGAGCGGGTTATAGAAATCATTCTGGCCTTGGAAGCAAGGAAAGAAGGTTGTCTGTTCCAGCTCAGAAAAGATAAGTGTGGTTTCAGTTTTTGTTGTTTGCTATCTTGGTTGTGTTGGTGTCATCTCTCCCATCCAGGTTCTGTGCGAGCAGGCTGCTCCTATTCCCCTTTTCACCATCTCAGGGAATCTAGGGTGTTTTAGCCCAGGCACGAGGACACATCATTCCTACCATCAAGGTTTGAATGTGGGCTGAGCAGAGCAGGGAGAGAAGTCAGGGATTTGCTAGGAGGCGACCCTTCCCCTGCTTCTCGCCTAGAGCCTGGTTGGCTGGTTTATCTGTATGTCTGATATCCCGTCTGGCGTGACAACACCTCAAGGGTTAACAAAGTTTGTAACATCAGTTTTGAATAATTTGAGGGGTGCAGTTTCTAAAATGTGGTCATTTATGGGTGGTTTCCATTAAGTAAGCCCCTCAAAATTGGTGCTTAAAAAAATGGTTTGTGAAATTTTGTTGAAAATTAGAAAAATTGCTTCTAAACTTCTAAGCCTTCTAACGTCCTAACAAAATAAAATGGCATTTACAAAATTTTGGGTCAATTTTGGATTATTTTATAAATAAAGGTGAAATATATTGACTCAAATAAATAAAGGTGAAATATATCGACTCAAATTTACCGCTATCATGAAGTACAATGTGTCACGAGAAAACAATCTCAGAATGGCTTGGATATGGAGAAGCGTTCCAAAGTTATTGCCACATAAAGTGACACATGTCGGATTTGCAAAAATCGGCCTGGGATTCGAAGTGAAAAGTAGCCCGGTACTGAAAGGGTTAAGGTGTTTGCCCTGGCAGATTTTACAGTTAAAAAATTATTCATCCAGGGTTTTGGGTACAAGGCAAGGCTCCCTAGAAGTGGCTCGATGCAATGCTGTGGCAGTGTAAGTGAGGATGTACAGCAACGATGAGACTGATCTTTAGTGAAAACAAGCCGCCTGTACTTTACTGAAGCTACTGGTAACACAGGCACAGTCTTTACGGGTTGCACAGACAATTTCCCAACACTGCATATATGGAAGAATAGGCAATTAAGTGGTTTTCTCAGAGTCCTTCTATAGTTAATCTGAGCAATCTTCTCAATTCGACCAAGGGGTGCAATTTATCTCTCAATGTATCTACTGTATATCTTACAGTTCAGTCAGTATTCCTACAATACCCAGCTGCAGGCTGTAGTCCTTATTTAACAGATGGCTAATCTGTCTTTTTAGTATGGTAGGGAGCAGGGCCGGCTCCAGGTTCATGTGGGCCCTTGGGCGATAAAGTCTCAGTGGGCCCCCTTACACAGTGATAACTCTCTGAGTACAGGTAATATAGTAGATATTACCTGCAGTCCTATGTAACAGCACAGATAACACAGTCATGGCTATCTGAGTACAGAAAATGTAGTGGTGTTACCTGCAGTCCTATGTAAAACCACAGATGACACTAGTGCTGATAATGTGTTAGTGTTACCTGCAGTACTATGTAAAACCACAGATAACACTAGTGCTGATAATGTGGTAGTGTTACCTGCAGTCCTATGTTAAAACACAGATAACACTAGTCCTAATAATGTGGTAATGTTACCTACGTCCTTAGTGTGCCTCCTGTGTCTCTCCCACAGACTCCATGCTGGTGGCGCTGCCTCCTCTTCCATCTTCTTCTTGCCCCGCACAGAACGTCCTGAGGCAGCTGTGTCAAGGCATAGAAACACTTTGGGCATGGTGATGGTGACACACACAGGGAGACACACACACAGGGGCGGTCAAATACAAACAGCGACAGACACACACACAGGGACAGACACACACACAGGGACACACACAGACACAGGGACAGACACACACACAGGGAAACACACACAGACACAGGGACAGACAGACACACAGGGACAGACACACACAGGGACAAATATACACACAGGGACAGACACACACACAGGGACAGACACACAATCACAGGGACAGACACATACATATGGACAGACACCTGTGCGATGGTGTGATAATCAACCAACTTCTATCTAATGTGTGGCCACCTTTAGGGGACATTAAAAGGGAATTCCACCTTTAGTTATGCTCCAACCTTTTGTTACCTTCTAATATGACTCCCACTGATTCCCAGTACTGAGGGGACATGGACTGGGGTTTAAAAGGGAATTATCAACATGTACCAGAAGGTGGTCTAAACTGTAACCCATTAGATGTTATGGAAATATCCCTTCACCTGTGATTGTTGGAATCCAAATTAAAAGGCCTTTGAGCGCTCGGGAAACTGACACAAACATTGGATGCATGTGGATCAGATTTCTCTTTAATTCAAAGACAAGCTCACAATAATATAGGCTTGAAACAAAAAAAAAAAACATCACATGACAAACATGACATTTTCGGTTATAAGATATAGATCATAAGACCATACATAGGTTTCCATTCCTCTCTCCTCACTCACCTCCCCCCTCACCCCCCCCCCCCCCCGCACTTCCTGAGGCTCAGACTATACTATCTGCTAGAGAGGAAACTGTGGGGAGGGGACATGGGTGCACAAATGAGCACCCACATACACAAGATGGAGCACATGTTTATACAAAATGGATTCTCATCCCTTTCATAGGCACTGGCTAGACTGTGGTATGGAGTCTAAGCAATGCCGTAGACACACACACAGGGACAGACAGACACACGGACAGACAGACACACATAGGGACAGACAGACACACACAGGGACAGACAGACACACACACACACAGGGACAGACAGACACACACACACACAGGGACAGACAGACACACACACACACAGGGACAGACACACTGCTAGGCCTCACCACATTCCAGCCAGGCTCCTGTCTGTACAGGAACACAGCTCTCTGCTCCTCCGGCTCCTCCCCCACTGGTCACATGGGTTGATGACATCAGGAAGGTCCTTTAGCCCAGTAGAAAACTCCATCTACCCTGTTCTGAGTCCTAGGGCCGCCCACCCCAGCAGTGCACATGGCAAACATTGTCTGCATTGCTGGGGTAATCTGCCCTAGAATTCAGAACAGGCAGTTTAATGAAGACCAGGACACAGCTGCAGGAGTGAACGGGCACAGAGGGCCCCCCAGGAGCAGTGGGCCCCAGCACTTACCCGGGTGTGCCGGGTGCTGACGCCGTCCCTGGATGTGGATAATGAGCAGCAGCACTTGTATGCAGTCTCTATTACCACACTCTGTCCTGTCCATCCTCTGTACTTCATGTCTCCTCATGAACTCCATTCCCACAGAGATTCAGGTAAAGGTCAGCTGTAATCCCTGACAAGCAGAGCAGAGAGGAGGATGGGGCAGCTCTTTACCTCAGTGTTGTGAAGTAACTTGTCCTCCTGTGTGATTAGGACAGGTTTTGTGTGTACTAATAGGACAGCGGCCATTTTATTTCTTCTAATGATTTCTCCTCAGACAAAACAAGCCAATATAGCTAATGAAAGGTATTTGGGAACATATTTATAATAATGTAATATTAAAGGATTTTCATTTTCTTAGTTCACAGAGAACCGCTTTAAAGTCCCTGTTACAAGAGTGCTGGCCCTTAGTGCCCCTCACACTGGAGATGATGATCATTCTTCAGCCTGTGCATTCTCTTACTTATCGTGCCTGCTGTGGAGGAGAGCACCGGCTGGCTGGTGAAGCAAGGAGCTGATGGTTTCCTGTATGTCTCTGTATCCTCAGGACATAAAAACTGTTGATAGCGGGATACATGTCAGCCTTCCCGGGACCGCGGAACAGCCGATGAAATCCAGGACTGTCCCACCAGATCCGGAGCAGTTGGGAGGTAGGTATGCCTTTAATACACCCCAAATGAACACAGAGCACACACCAGACACATTAAGACAGACCCCCAAACCAGACTCCCTTTACACAGAGGAGTTGGGGCAGGGGCACTAAAGAGGACACAACTGCAGAGGAACTAGAGAATACACTGGGATAAGAGTAACTAAACGTGGCATCTGGGGAAGAGGCACTAAATGAGGTACCAGAGGGTAGAGGCAGTAAAGAGGTATCTGGTGCAGGGGAACTTGAGGGGGCATCTATGGGACGTTTTACATGCTGTAAGTGCACAGTCGTGGCCCTGGGGGTTAGAGCGCACCATGGACCCAGCTGAGCATTAAGATACTGTCCTCTCCACAGACAACGTCCTGCTTGACGGAGCCCGGAGGGTAAGAATGTGAAGAGGTCAGTCTGTGGGGTACCGTACCATGGACATTTGTCAGCTTCTCTGGTAGATTCTCATTTTTCTGTGAGTCTCCTGGACATTTTAGGAGAGTTGGCAAGTATTGTATACACACATAATAGCCAGGGAGGTGTAATTGCTGTATTTTGATCGCTCTCTGCAGGAAAGTACATCTTATGATCAGAACGTCTCAGTAGTGCAGCCTCAGGCGTTAGGCCTGTAACATGCTAGTGGGCCTTTTTCATCTTCATGAGAGGTGGAAATCCACCTTATTGCTCTCCCCATTAACTAAGTGCTGTAGGCATAGTTGGCAACAGTCCCAAATGTGCAGGGACTGTTCCAAATTTTCAGAGACAGTCCCTGCAAACTTGTGCTTTTCTGGGCTTAAAACGGGCGTGGCTGGTATTCCCGGTGGGGTTGGGGTGTTTCCAAGGCAGGGCTAACATGGCAGCTTCAATGTTGGTATGTATGTGCATGTGAGACATTGAAACTTTTCTAAGTTGATAGGTAAATAAAAAAAAAATATATGGATTTTGAAGAATGGAATTGACAATTGCTCAGGACAATATTCTAAACTCAGAAAAGTGGTTGTCGGCTTTGAAATCCATTCATCCATTGGCCTGTAAACTAAGTTTTTGGAAAATGTCCTTGCTTTGAGACCACCATCCAAAATTGCAGTGAGAAATGTTCTTTGGAAGGGATGGTCCTTCCAAATGTAGTGTCCCACTAAGTAAATGTGGGCACTACACAAAGGTTAATATGGCCACGTTATTCTCCACCTCCTGTGGAACATGGTCATTGTATTTTATACGGTATTTTGTATTGCATTATAGTGTGTATTTTCCTGTTATCTCCTGTACCAGGCCTGTTAGGGGTAGTTCCTCCTCCTAGACAGTAGAGGGAGCTAGGGAACCCCCTAGTATACATTAGGCCCAGACAGGAAAGAGTCAGTGCAGTATAGTCCAGGAGGCTAGTTAGTGCAGTCTAGCCTGCCTGAGTTTCCTGAGCAAAAGAAGCTCAGAAGTTGCATCCAGGGGAAGAATTTGCCTCCTGAGAAACCAAGTTCCTTTAAAAGTACAGAGCAGAGCCAAGTTTATTCCAGCCAAACAGAGAGCTGAAGGGCAGAAGGATATTCTACAGCAAGGAAACATATACCAGAGGAAGGTTTCCCTACCCAAGGATAAAGCCAGCAATAGGGCATACGGGCCTTGGAGAAAGCCAGACTGGAACTGAGGAAAATACAGCCTGATCTGTGAGTGTTATTCCCTCTGAGTATCTTGCAAGGACTTTGCCTGCTGTTTATATGAAGCCTGCCTGTTACACTCTTTTACATGTGGAACAAACTAAAGACTGTAAATAGTTGAACTGTTCAGTAAAAGGAAGTTCTGGTTCACTGCAACTTGTGTTCCTCAATTATTACTACAATAAATCGGTGTGCCACCGTTACCGCCACTGGCGTCACAAACTTAAAGGGATCTTGCCACCGGCACATTAAACTTGCAACACCCAGGGCACCTCACCTACCACCCGGCCTGGTCCCTATACATACCCTGTAGAGAGTGCCCTAGAGGATCCATGTGCCAGCCTCTCCATCACTGCTGTACCCCTGCCCAGGGTATATAAAGAAACTGTGAGTACCAAACAAAAACACCCTCGGTTAGTAACTACCCCTGTGACCTCACCATCGCTCACCCTGCAGGGCTGCGTACTGCACAAGCAAGAGGGTGGTCTTGTCATAGAGGTGGTATTTTGGAGATGTTACACTGTATACAATATGTTCAGGGTATATTGATGGTGTCGATGGAATAGGGGAGCTGGCTGTCTAGGCAATGTGTGGGGGTGGGATGGAAAAAAGCATTGACCAGGGCAGTTAGATGCAAGGCTGAGGGCAGCAAACTGAATCTTTGCCCTTTGTGAAGGAATCGACAACTCTGGGTATTTCAATTAGATTACAATTTCTCTTTTGTCCAAGCATCGCACATTTTATTCATTTCTTATATCAGATTTTTTTAAATCAATATACATTATATATATAAATTGATCACATAAAGGGGTTATCACATAAAAAATAGTTTACATTTTCCAAACCAGCAACTGTAATCTGATAACTTTTGCAATTGCATGTAAGTCAATGAACTGTATCAGTATAGTGCCACCTGCAGTTTGTTCTTTTCGTTAGTTCAACGTCCACTTCAGCAGAGGTGGACGCACATGCTCAGTTTCAACCTTCAACTTCCACCAAGCCCTATCTGCTGCTAGAAGCTGTGACAGTTAGGCCTCGTCCACATTTTCATGTCAGTGACACGTCTGTGAAAAAAAGCATACGTGTTTCATCTTTGAAGATGTCCGTGAAGGATCCATGGTAATTCACTCACTGTTGCTCCGCTAAAAATTAATTTCCAAAGAATCTCCTTCAGTGAAAAAAACGGACGCACCACGGATGGCATCCGTGGTGTGTCCGTGATTTTTACGGACCCATAGACTTCTATGGGTGTGCTTGGTCTGCATCACGGATCAAAGTAGTGCATGTCCCCGATACTGAAATGTGAACAGACATATTTTAATCAATGGGTTTGTGTGCCGTCCGCAGAAAATGCGGACAGCACACGTCAGTGAAAAACGGAAATGTGGATAAGGCCTTACAAGGAGAGAGGTGCAGCAGAAAGGACATGCCCCCGAGAAAGAACATGCCCCCTTGAGCTGCAGCAGAAAGGATACACCTCTCCAGAAAGAACACCCCCCCTATAGCAGAGCAATTGGAGCAGTGAATGTGGAGATCTCTGGATCCATGTGAGGTCCAGGGCTGGTTCTAGCTTTGTTATAGAGCGATTGTCATGTACTATATGATGTCATTTTTGCATTATTAATGGGACAATAAGCCGAGCAGTGTAAGAATATCAGCATACGGGGTATCACTTTTTGGCAGATTTAGTTTCCTATACGCACACAGCCATATCTTTTCATCATTACATTTAGCAGCTTATAATTTGATCAGTTCTTGTCTAAATATTGAAGATAGTTTCTATATGAATGAGTCTATCGACGTGGACTTAGACAATATAGCTACTGTACGAAGTGTATCTTGGCATCACCACGACTTGGGCCACAACAATGTTTCTCAATGAGATAAAGAAGTCGTAAGTCAACTTATGACCACTACAAACAAATCTCATCCCTGGGAGATGGTCGCAAGGTGGTGCTTGTAGAGAAACATTAAAGATGTGGCATAAGATATAGGGTAACAGTGCTTAGAAGACAGGGCTCTGCTGTGACTTTGGGTTTTGCAATAGTTATGGCAAAAGAACTTTGCATACCGCAACCATCATTCAACTTTAACATTTTCCAACGAGCCAAAAAAGTCCTGGTCAGGACATAGGTGATCACTGCAAATGGCCAATGACGTTTTTTCCCTATATATGTGCAACTATTGTCGTGAAAATCTTTTTTTACTGTCCTGTATCCAAAGGTTATAAAGATCGTTTTAAAGGGGTTGTCCTGGCTGCATTCTTCCACAAACAGCGCCACCCCTGTCCATGGGTTGTGTCTGGTATTGCAGGTCAGCTCCATTGGAGTCAGTGGGGCAGAGCTGCAAAACCGGGCTTCTGCTGTTTTTCCAAAGAAGGCGGCCATGTTTTTCTAATTCTGGACAACCCCTTTAAGGGAATTTTACCTGAAAGTGATAAATAATCTTGATTGTAAAAAATTTTAAGGGAAGAATGCATCATAAATAATGGACGTTTTATAATCTATTAGTAGTAGGAAGACAGAAAGTGACCCTCCAGGCTCTCCTTATACTAAGGGCTTGTTCACACGACTGTATGTATTTTGCGGTCCTCAAAAAACAGATCCGCAAAAAATACGGATGGCTCCCGTGTGCATTCCATATTTTGTGGAAGAGAAGAGCTGGCCCCTAATAGAACCGTACTATCCTTGTCCGTAATGCGGACAATAATAGGACATGTTCTATTTTTTAGCAGAACGGAAATACGGACATACGGAAACGGAATGCACACGGAGTAACTTCTGTTTTTTTTGTGAACCCATTGAAATAAATGGTTCCGTATACGGTCCACAAAAAACGGAACAGACACGGAAAGAAAATACATTCGTGTGCATGAGCCCTAAGGCTCATTCCCTTCAGTATATATGCAGCAGTGACCCGATGAACTTGTTTTTCTGACAAGGGGTTAGTAATCAGTACTTTAGCTGCAGGACAAGGGGCAGAGCAGCAGCCAGGCTCTTTAGGGTGGCAGGAGAGCAGAGTCTTGAGAGCAAAAGAAGGGTTTAGGACAGCCCTGTAAGTAAGGGCTCATGCCCCGTGCCCGCAAACACCGGGTTCACAATATATGAACAATGGCCTTATCACGGATGCGGATCCACTGACTTGAATGGGTCTGCAATCGTCAAGATATGGAATGGAGCGCAGGGAAGGATTGAAAGCCCATTGAAGCACTACAAAGCGCTTCCGTGGAATTTTAGTCTGTGCCTCCGCACTGCAAAAAAATATAACCTGACCTATTTCCCATGACCGTCTCTTGCGGATCGCGGACTCTTTCAAGTCAAAGGGTCCTTATCCGCAAACAGTGTTTCTGGCTCTGAGAAGGGCACTGAGTGCAGATTGCGCATATAAAGATGAAGAGACTGGTTTCTGAGCAGGCCTATGTTAACACTGCATACTTAAAGGGGTTATCCAAGACTATTAAATGCCCCCCCCCCCCCATATGCCGTGAGGGGCCCGGCATATAGGGGGCATTTAAAAGTCTTGGATAACCCCTTTAAGAAGCATTGCTGCCAAGAGTGCTCAAGTGTGGCACCCTAAAGTTAAGTACCATGTGACTGTCCATAAAAAGTGGACTACACATATAGCTCACTAGTGCCTTTATTTTGGATAAGACATGTTAACAAGATACTGTTCCTGCTAACAACGTTCCTGTTTGCGCTTCCAGTTTTTATGTGTTCCTATACGTACCGCTTGTGTAAAGAGGCTATTCTAAGACATCTGTACTGCAAGCACTTGCTGAAAAAGTTTTCCAGTAAAGTCCTCCCTCTGTCTCAACCTGGTGTGGAAAGTAAGTGGACTACCATTGCCCCCCATTCCCTAAAAGGACCCCCACCGATCTAATAATGACTGCCTATCCTGAGGATAGGTCATCAATATCTTTGCACTGCACAACCCCTTTAAGATAATTATAAGGCAACTGTTAGATACCGAGCCTTGTATGCCTGAAGATCTGCTAGATGCTTCAACAAGCATGTCTGAGCCTTCCATCTTTTCATTTTGGGTAGAAGTCATCGCCTACTGTGAAATATTTTAGGCAAAGCAATTTTTATCATTAGCCTTTTGCAGCCAAACGCCTATATAATAGATTACCGCTCTACTATTATTTACATTGTAGTATTATCATTGCATACAATTATTTTTGGGAAAAAATATATGGACAGTAGTCCTCTCACAAAGTTCTCTTAGCCTCATGTGGTCTGCAAGCCCACATGCTCCTCTAGTTCATGTTGAGCGAGGCGAGACGGATCCTTCCGAAATACATTGCACACATCCCACTGAATCGGCAAAATCTTCTTCATGAAAAGAACCTGTGCCAAATACGAAGTGACGATGATGGTGATCAGACTAACCAACATAGTAAACGTCTTAAAGGGGAATAACTGCACATAGGTATCATCAACAAGGATGCATCCTGGGTAGTGGAGAGCCGGAGGTATTTTTAAGGAGTTTTCTCCACTGAGAAGTCGTAAAATAAAACCAATGAAAAATCCAGCTGCGGAGCCGTAGACGTTGGCGCTGGGAAAGAAGAGGGCGCAGCAAAGTTGTGGGAACAGCAGAGCATATACAAGCTCCCCACTCAGGAACCAGAGATCATATATAGAGTTGGAGTAGAACGCCAATCCCATGCCTGCAGAGCCCAGCAAGACCATTGACAGGCGCATGACCCATAAGACTTCTCTCTCGGAGGCCTGCAAATCAAGAAGATAAACCCTTATATTATATTCAAGTATATCATAATTCAAAAGTACTTTGTGATGTCCATTATGGTAAGTGTATTAATCATGCCAACAGAGGCAAGAGCATATGTACCATAGACGAAGGTACTGTGGGACCCTTAGAAAGAGAAGATTATTACTATACTATTAGATGGTGAGAACTTGGTGTTGGACCCTCTCAAGGGGAACTGCAAACAAGGGTGTGAAGGGGAAAAACAGACACTAGGCTCTTCTGTCCCAGGGCACCATAATGGGTGGCACACTTTGATCTTTCCTATGGGGTTGTCTCTCTCTTCCATGTATGCCACTGCCAGAGTATGTTGGAAGAGCTTAAGGTTGTACTCCACTATACATTCAATGAATTACCTATTCCTTTACACAATATACTTTAGACTAGTATCCATCTAAACCCATTATAGTCTTTAGGCTCATGGTTAAAGCAGTTACCCTAGGACCAAACCAAACTTCAGTTGCCCCATTCCCACGTGGCTGGCCGTTCCCAGGCTTGCATTCCAACAAATGTGACCTCGAAAGCCAGTGATTGGCCGCAACGGTCAAGGGAACAAGTCACTTCTGGAACAGTGAGGACCAGAAGTTGCCGAGAATGGGGCAGTGGTTCAGAAATAGGAGGCCAATGAACAGGTGAGGTGTTTTTTATTTTTTTGTGTGGTCCAAACTGCTGACAGACTGGATGTTCACCCCTGGAGACCTTTTCTGCTGACTCCCCAGCATGGCTGGACCCAAGGTGGGAATCATATTTACCTGATCCCCGTATCTGGGTTCCAGCTCCACTGTTCTACCTTCAGCGTCGCAGGTCTACCCATGTCAACATCCTGTTGGATGCAGGTCACGTGGCTGCAGCAGTCAATGAGTGACCACAGCGGTGACATGTCACCCATGCGTGACATGATTCATCATGGGTGAGATGTCACCACTGCTGCCAGCCATTGGCTGAAGCGGCCAATTAACCCACGTCCAATCAGAAGTTGCTTTCTCTACCCGTGCCCATGATCGGACAAATATATGGGTAGCAGACTGGCTGAGCCACAGGGTCGGAGATCATCAGTCTAGAAATATTGGGATAATAATAACATATTCTAGCTGACAATCATGTTGAAACTCACGTTTTTTCTTAACATCTTCTTGTAGATATTGTAGGCAAACATAGAGCTGGCTGACAGAAGCGAAGAGTCCGCAGAGGACATAACAGCCGCCGCTATGGCTCCCAGCCCAGCAACTGACACATAGGTTGGACATAGGTACTGGAGAACTAGCGGAAGAATCATATTTGCCTCATTCCTCTCATATGGTGTTGGCAAGCCATAGCTGGTCTGGTTCCAATCTGAATGAAATACAGCACATGGCAGATGGATGTCATATTAAAGAATGCTGCCATTGTATAAATGTGTTAAATTAACTTAAAGGGGCATTCCCATCTTAAAATGTTATGGTATATCCCTAGTGTATGCCATAATATTCTGATCTGTGTGACCTCTGCGATCCCCACCAATCCCAAAAACAAATGGACAGATGTCCCTTTGACAGGCTTCCTGCACAGTGTTGCTCCTGGAGGCACCCACCGGAGGCACAAAGTCTCAGATGCAGTGTTCCCACAGACTAAGGGATACACAGGAGACTTCTGGTTTGCCGCTTCGGTAGGTTGCCTATATGCTCATGCCCCTGACTGTGGCTGTCATGACCTTTCTGGAAAACTATGCAAGAGATGACTCAATGCACACAGGAGAGTAAGTGATTGCTTTCCGAGGCTTTTAGAAAATTTAGGAAAACTCTGTCTGAGCCTGAGAGTATGTAACGCTGGCGCCATTTTAGAATGCTGGACCTTTAAGAGAGGGAACGCATGAGTCCAGAGTACAGGAAGCAGGACACAGAGTCTATTCTACTTTATAAAACCTGGAACTATGAGAAGGTGCCTGACCAAAAAGGTTCCTAGCTTGTCTAGTCCCTGCAAAGGTGTGCCTGAGCTCTGCCTGTTGACAGTGTTTCACCTATTCAGCCAAACCCTGTGCCACCTGCCTATACATCGGCTAGTCCGCTGACTATGCTTTTTCCTGTCTCTTGCCCGCCTGGGTTAGCTCTCACTGAATGGAGACTACTTCAAGAGGTAGCTGTCTGGTGGTTCCCCTGCAGTGAACACCAGATCCCTGTAGAGGGGTGAAAAGGTGAAGACTAGGGGGGCCACTTAGAAAACTTCCTTAGGAGTAACCCTAAGCCGAATCTGTTCAGTGGCACAGTAGGTCTATATCCTTGGCATTGCAGAGTACAGGTGGGCTGTAGGAGTGTCCTGTATGGCTTCCTCCATTAGTAATGACCATATGGGTAAGATTTGCACGGATGTCATGGATGGACCTATGTTTTCACCGCAGATTTTACTGAAAAATCGGGATCCTTTTATTGCTCCAGAATTAGCATGCTGTCGATTTTGAAAATCCACAACATGCTGATACTTTTGTACTGTAAACTGACACATCTGAACATGACCTAAAGTCACTTTCCTCCATACAACCTCTATAATTTCTAAAGTCTCCACAAATTAATGAATACATTGTGTGATGTTCTGAGGAGGTGTATTATTACATGCTTTAGGTTTACATCGGACTACTGGTGGTTTTTACAATGGATCGGCCATGTACTTACCAGTGGAGACAGCAACAGCCCCAATGAGAATAGATGGAATACCCATAATGGCACAAAGAAGTCCTGAGAGATAGGAAGTCACCACTGCTTGCTTGGAAGACGATGAAGCGAGGACTCTCTGAAAGTAAGTCTGCCATGCAATGCCTCCCAGACTCTGAAATTAAAAGTATAAATTATCTAGAGATATCCAAGATTTTATAATCTGGTACCAAGGTAACTCCATTAAATTGGGCCTATTAGTAAGAGAGTGGAGACCGTCATTTGCTTGATCCATGCCATAAAAGGGTTGACCAAACAGGTCAACCCCCAGTTGTTCACAAAATGTCCAGCTTCTGGAACCCCTGGCAGTCAGGAAGCTGTCAGCCCTAGTCTGCATAGTGTAACATGTTGACTTCAGCGGGTGGCCATATAATATAGGAGCAGCCAAGTCCTTCAGAGTGGGAACTGCTCTTCATAGCAGTTCTTCAGCCTAGATATTAAAAGGGAGCCCCAAGTTCAAGGCCTGTGTTTGTGATACCCATTTGGCCTAAGTGATAGATTGGACATATAGACTTATTATCCTTTCTGTCCCCACCCTCTATCAGAACCTGGGCCCCTCTAATGTCTAGCAGCTTTCTAGAACATGGCCCTAGAGTATGTATTGTATATGAAAAGTAGTTAGTGAGTTGCTTTTAGGAGTCTTTTTGGTTGAGCGACCCTATAAAAGGGGCAATCTAACAATGTACATTCATAAGCATAGGAGTTGTGTAATTCCTATACCATGTTGCCGTCACAGAGCCATTGAATTTAGCTGCCCCAGGGAATGTGTTTTTTTAAAAAAAGGCACTCATCTCTTGAAGGGAGCTCCATTCCAGCACCGAGGTTCCCATCCTTGCTGTTTCCAGAACCCAGCAGGCAGGAAGTATGGCATCCAATCCACGGTCTTGTCTCTGCTGCTTTTGGTCCTTGATGTGATGTCCCATCCATGGTCACTTGCATTGCTGCAGTCATTCACTGGCCTCAGCGATGATGTGTATCCAAGCAGCAGGTATGGTTTCAGTGGATATGTGCCACTTGGCGACACATCACTGCTGAGGCCAGTGAATGGCCGCAGTGGTGCATGTGACTATGGATGTGACATCATGAACATGATGACATCACATCACCAGTCCACCAAGGAGTAGAAGCAGCAGCTAAAATGGAGCTCCTTTCAAGAGATGAGATTAGTTGTTGTTTTTTATTCATTTCACAAACATTACTGGGGTCAATTCATTTTGGTTTGGGGGTCAGACAACCCCTTTAAATTATAAAATTCTAGTCATCTGCTTTCACCACTAGGGGGAGCTGATATAGCTATCACAATAGAAGGGTTGTTCCAAAAGTTCTTGTGTTGAACTATTTCTGGCTAACGCAGAGATCTGAAATGTTTGGGGGGGGGGGGGGGGTTATATATATATATGTATATATATATATATATATATATATGTCTCATGATGTTGTGCTGGACTCTATTCAATACCAAAGTAACTTACCAGAAAAGCCAAATCATCCAACCATCTTGCAATGTACTCTGGTTGTATATTACCAATCCAGGGCCCTTGGTACACTCCATGCACTGCTGTGTAAGCAATGTTTTCAGATGCAGAATTTAGAAGAGTAAATGGTACACAAATCCACTACGTTTAAAATAAGACAAATGATTAGTATTCACTTCAAATTTAATAAAAGTTAAAACAATAAGGAGCAGAGCTCTGTTTATCATTTCTTCTACCCAAAATGCAAAAATGGCCTATAAACTTTTTTTTTTTTTTTTATCGTATCAGCCATTTTGCAAAGTGACAACAGGAATTGCAGTCATATTAGTTGTCACCTAGACCAGGATTGGGTTGGGGGGGGGGGGGGTGGTGGTTGTTAGGCAGGGTATGCAGTAATTTCTTCTACCTTACTAAAAAATCACCTCTAAACAGTTTTATCATGGTGGTCATTTTGAAAAAGTGATAACAGGCAACAGTCCAGTATAGGGATGGAGTTGTGACAATCAATGAGATAAGTGATCAGCGGTTCACTGCGGTGGAAGTGAAATCTGATATTGTGTCCCTTGATTTGGACGATACTAGATCATCAACCTATTTATATTATTTTATGATTGGTCATGTCCTCACTGCCATCAGCTTATTTCAGGATTGGGATTAGTGATGATTAATTTCTTATAGCTTTTGGGAGACTCTATATTTCTGATACACAGATCCTAATTTCCTGCATAGTCATTCAATTACTAAATTATGCCTCCCGGCAGATTCCACTAGAGGGAGCTCACTGTGTACAGAAAAACGATGCAGTAAGCTCCGAAGCTCCCTCTAGTGGTGCCTGTAAGCATACAGAATTTGTCATTGGACTCTTTCGATGTGTTGAAGGAAGCAAGAAATTCGGAGCTTGGTCTAAGAAAAAAAATTATTCACTGAGAATTGGGTGCACATTTTAAGAACAATCTGAGCCAATGTCACGGATTTTTCTCTACTATACCCTAGACCAGATATCCTGCCATCACAATTCAGATCTCCGATACCCCACAATAGGCTAGCTGATCTACTTTGGTTTTATTCTAGCTCCAGTTATTCTAATTGTTCTCACATATCACTCACCAGACTGACTAGCATAAAGAGCAGCTGGATGACGTCCGTATAGGCGACGGAATAGAGGCCACCAAGCAAAGTATACAGGATGACGGTACAAGCCGATATTATAATGGATAAGTATCCTTTGACATCCAGGATAACCCTGACGGTGGCTCCTATAAGAAAACACAGGGCTGATTAATCAATGCATCTCATTCTGTAATGTTTGGCAGAAGGTTCATATCAGGGAGCAGCCTGAGATTACAGGTGTAGCTATGGGGGTGAGGACGTTGCAGGTACATCTGGGCCCTGGTGCCAAATGTCCCTCTGCTACATAAACCAGTATTATAAATGGCATGTTAGCTGGGGGATCCTCTTACAGATTTTGCATCAGGTCCAGGAGTTTCAACATCTCTGTTCCTTATTTGAAAGGGTTGTCTAACCTCCAAAACAATTTTGCTTTGGCCCTGAATGTGCTAAGCATGGAGAAAAAATGCAACTTAGGCTACTTTCACATTAGCATTTTCAATTCCGCTATTGAGAGCCGTCATAGGAAGCTGAAGAAAACGCTTCCTTTTTGTCCCCATTCATTGTCAATGGGGACAAAACAGAACTGAACGAAACGGATGTAACACCCCAGAGTTGTGTTACTAAACTCTTCTACCCCACTACAATCTGTTAAGAGCTTTTACCTTGTCATCTGATATGATTTTACATTATGTCAGTCACAAATGTGCATAAACCATGTTAAATACAATTATTGTTGTAATTTCCATGTTCACCAGCAGGTGGCTTGGTAAGGACTTAGTTTCAGTTTAGTATTTCTAAGCTGGAATGGTTCATTCCAGCTTAGCTCCCCCTTTGAGGAGGTGTGGACTATTCCCACAGCCTACACCCTGGGTGGAGAAGGAAGTTAGTGAGGAGTGCAGCCCACCCCCTGCTTAAGGGTAAGGGTTGTGTGTTAGGAGCTACCGATATAGGGAACAAAGCCAGGACCAAGTCTCATGCTGAAACATTGATCACAATCCCCAGCCTGAGCCCTGCAGCGTCAGCTGGATGAAGCAAGCAGACAACCTCCAGTTCCAGGAAGAAAGCATTCCCTGAGAATATAACTGTGAGTAAAGTCCAGAGACCCAGGAGAAGCCATATTCCTCCTCAGCTAGTCAGTCCCATAAAGCAGAAGATAGAAAGAAGTGCAGAAGCCAAATTCCTGCCACAGTTTTAGATCTACTAAGCAGACGTCCTTTCCTGCAAGCTCCAGGTTTATAGAGCAGAAGATTCATTCCTGTCAACCATTGCTGAAAGCCTGCTGGGACCTAAGACCAAAGCTGTACCTTGCTTGGATGAAAGTTACCCTCAGTAAAGACAAGTTTGAACTTTACCAAAGGTCTGGACATCAATTTCTGCTGCAAGAGCCCTCTATTACTCCTACTATCACTACACTCAATTTATTGCAAGTCAGCCAGGAGTCCAGCCGTACCCAGGTAGGAGACACCGTTGACACCATTATCATCACCATACAGAGATACTATAGGTAATCCTACCACTCTGGCATTCCTAACCTGGGACGTGACTTATAACACCTTGGGAGGGCCCTGTGATAGTACCCTGCGCACGCTGCAATTGGCGTCACGACAAATACTGAACATTTAACAACCCGTTCCTAGCCACTGCATAAGTGGCATCATTAACAGGATCGAATTAAATTGTGTCCTTATCCCTGCCTAATAGGATTGAATTGTGTGCCTATCCCTGCTACAAGGCCTGCAAATTGTGCCAAAAGCCCCAAAATTTACTTTATTGACTTAATTGCGGTGCCAGAAAGCGCTACACAGTGCGCACCAGCACTTCAAGGGTTAATTCGCCATATTCGTGTAATGGCGCCGCTTCTTCATGCCCTTCAGAAGCGGGAAAATTCAAGAACGCCCTATCAAGAGCGCGAAAATGATGCCTACGCCCCTCTAGAAGTGGGAACTCTCAAGCCTGCCCACCAAGAACTTTGCAATGTGAGCCAAGGGAGTGAAGACTCCTGCCTCTGGGCTCCAGCCTCCTTCCCTGTACTGAGTGGGAGAGAAAGAAACATGGCACTCCCATCACCTAAGTGGGACCAAATGGCGATACGGGGAGTACCAGTGTACGAGGTTCACCTACCAGAGATCCGGGTCTCCCAGCTTGTGAAGAGAGCTGGCCCCAGTGCTTTTGGAGTGTCCCCGGAGGCTGTGAGTTCCTCAACTGGTGGCGAGATGGCCGCCGCTGCTCTAATAAAGATGGGCGCCGTTCCTGAATCCGCTCCCGCGGATGATGACGTTGCGTTTGCAGTACGGACCCCAGAGGCTGTGGATCCCTCCACGACGGCCGAGTGCACGGACCAGACGTCCCCCAAGATGGCCAAGGACAAGCCTGCTCCTGCGGAAGCCACCGCCAGCAAAGCTGCCCAGGCCCCGGAGATACCTGCATCACCGACTGGCGTCCCAGCTCCAGACACAGCCGCGACCACCACCAAGCGCCAGCAAGAGACACCGGAGTCGGCCGCGACATCAGGTAGTAGCAGTCCCGCTCCCTGAGGCCCCAGTCCGAACCGTAGCTGCCCCTGCACCACGCCTGGTGGGTCCCGCCTCTTCCACTAGGCCAGAACAGGCTTCGCTCCGCACGCTTGCTGGTGCGGCGGAGGCAGCCGGAGCTCCCACTCCGCCGCCCAGAAGAGACAGCCCCCGGCCAAGCCACCTTAGCCCGGAGGTCCCGCTAGAGATAACCAGCCTCACTACCCAGACAGTACCAGGAACCGCCACAAGAGGTCAGTGGAGCTCCATCACAGTAGCAAAGTGGTCACCTGGCAGGATGACCTTGCCCGATGGAAAGCCCGCAGATGGAGTACATTACAGGACTTGCTAAAGAGAGCGGAAGAACGGAAAAAGATAGAGAGAATGTTTAGTGGAGAGGATGACTTGTCAGAAAGAAGAAAACGCATAAAAACATACAAAGAAATTGTGGAGGAAAAAGAGCACAGAGAAAGGGAATTGTATGAAGCCTTCAAGACTTTTTCTCAGCCGCCCACTGAAGACAGCACACCTGATATGAGTCTACCTGAACCTCCAATTACTGAAAGCGACCTACCTACCAGTGACGAGTCCACTGATACTGCTTCACGCACTCCAGAGCCACCACCGTATCCGGAGCTCTTTGCTATGAAAGACCAAGGGTCCGTCCTTTATTGCTGTCCAGAGAACCTGTCACCTACAAGGAAAAGGCCCAGGCCTAGAGGATGAAGCTGCAGTTCCAAGTTCTGCCACAGAATGCCAACAGGAGATCGCAGAGGAAGTTTCTGCTGGAGTTACAGCTGGTGAGATTACACAGTTCAAAGAAGAACTTTTGCGTCCTCGAATATGGGACCCAGGAGGAATATTTCCAGACTTTTCTGTGAGGAAAACTACCCACTATGGCAATTGACCCACTACCTTGTGTGGATTACAATTAACTCTATTGTTTCCCGTGGATTACAAGTGACTTTTAGTGTTTCCAGAGGATTCCAGGAAAATTATGGACTTTTTGTTCCAAGCACTTCAAGAAAAAGGACTCAAGCCATATTTGAGCGTACTATTGATTATTGATTGCACTAGTAAATGCATAACGTCTTTGTACTATGTTTTTGCACTCAAATTTACAGGTTAAGCAACGTTCAAGTATTATCTGCCCATTGTGTGTATTCTCTTCTAGGTGCCGCAATGTGACCTTCATGCACTTATTGTGAAATTGCACTTAAACGTTTGCACTTAGCCAGATATGTAGCACCTTACTTCTGTGTGCCTTGCTTTACAGCTCTTGTTCTCTCCCCCCTTTATACGGACTGCCTATCTGGACGTTTAATACTAATGGCCTACACCCGGTGTTATACACCCATTGGTACCCAGGGTAGGACCAAGTGGTAAGTCCTGGCAGGTCTAGTAACTACACGGGTAACCCTGCTGCTTTGGAATGGTAAGCGGTGTTTTTGACCCCTCCTTCCCGTTTGTTATTTGTTCAGGTATGCTCCCATCCTGAGGTGTCTTCCAGGAGTTTCATGGGATTATCATACCCTCCTCCTGTGACATTGCCAGAAGCGCATGGAGAAGCTAATACCTCCCCTTCTATGCCTTTGCCTAAGGTATGGCGCCCCAACCTTAGAGCCTTTTAGCTACCCATAGTCTGATATGATTTTACATTATGTCATTCACAAGTGTGCATAAACCATGTTAAATACAATTATCGTTGTAATTTCCATGTTCACCAGCAGGTGGCAGCAATGGCTTGGTAAGGACTTAGGCTACATCTACACGACAACAAGTCGCGCGACAGATAGGGTACAACTACACTGCAACATTTGTAGCGCAACATTTTGTTGCACCAATGTCGCACGACAATTTTTATAATGGCAGTCTATGGTGTTGCACTGCAACATGCTGCGACTGCAACACAACAGTCGCTGAAAAATCCATCTCGAATGGATTTTCTGCGACTGTTGCGTCGCAGTCGTCGGCATGTTGCATGTTGCAGTGCGACACCATAGACTGCCATTATAAAAATTGTCGCGCGACATTAGTGCAACAAAATGTTGCGAGACAAATGTCGTGTAGACGTAGCCTTAGTTTCAGTTTAGTGTTTTTAAGCTGGAATGGTTCATTCCAGCTTAGCTCCACCTCTGTGGAGGTGTGGACTATTCCCACAGCCTACACCTTGGGTGGAGAAGGAAGTTAGTGAGGAGTGAGCCCACCCCCTGCTAGGGGTAGGGTGTATGTGTTAGGAGCTCCAGATATAGGGAACAAAGCCAGGACCAAGTCTTATGCTGAGACATTGATCACAATCCCCAGCCTGAGCCCTGCAGCGTCAGCTGGATGAAGCAAGCAGACAACCTCCAGTTCCAGGAAGAAAGCATTCCTTGAGAATATAACTGTGAGTAAAGTCCAGAGACCCAGGAGAAGCCATATTCCTCCTCAGCTAGTCAGTCCCCATAAAGCAGAAGATAGAAAAAAGTGCAGAAGCCAAATTCCTGCCACCGTTTGAGAGCTACTAAGCAGACGTCCTTTCCTGCAAACTCCAGGTTTATAGAGCAGAAGATTCATTCCTGCCAACCATTGCTGAAAGCCTGCTGGGACCTAAGACCAAAGCTGTACCTTGCTTGGATGAAAGTTACCCTCAGTAAAGACAAGTTTGAACTTTACCAAAGGTCTGGACATCAATTTCTGCTGCAAGAACCCTCTATTACTCCTACTATCACTACACTCAATTCATTGCAAGCGAGTCAGGAGCCAGGAGTCCAGCCGTACCCAGGTAGGAGACACCGTTGACACTATTATCATCACCATACAAAGACATTATAGGCAATTACACCACTCTGGCATTCCTAACCTGGGACGTAAGTTATAACACCTTGGGAGGGCCCTGTGATAATACCCTGCGCACGCTACAATTGGCGTCACGACAAATACTGAACATTTAACAACCTGCTCCTAGCCACTGCATGGAGTGCACCAGAATGCATTCCATTCTGTTTGGTTGCGTCCCCACCGCGGACAGAAAAACGCTGCAAGCAGCGGTTTTCTGTCCGCGATGTAATGAACGGATCCGGTTGTATTATGTCCTCTACAGCCGTGACGGATCCGTCATAAACACCATTGAAAGTCAATGGGGGACGGATCAGTTTTCTATTGTGTCAGAGAAAACGGATCCGTCCCCATTGACTTACATTGTGTGTCAGGACGGATCTGTTTTCTCTGACACAATAGAAAACGGATCTGTCCCCCATTGACTTTCAATGGTGTTTATGACGGATCCGTCACGGCTATAGAGGACTTAATACAACCGGATCCGTTCATGACGAATGCATGCGGTTGTATTATGGAATTGTAATGGAAGCATTTTTGCAGATCCATGACGGATCCGCAAAAAACGCTAATGTGAAAGTAGCCTTGCCAATTAATCGTTGCTCTGTTCCAGTGCCTAGACTCCTGTCTATGCTGATTCTGGTGCCCGACAGACCGAAAGTGTGACATATTGTCTGTAGTCACATAGATCTTGGCAGCCATTCAATGGACTCAGCAGCGTTGTATCCCAGAGCGGCACATGATCGTGGAGACCCAGTGGTCATGTGCAGCTTGCGGACCGTCACCACAGTAAATGGGTCAAGTGGTGCATATGACGATGGATGGGACATCATCACTTCCACTCAACAGGACATAGGAAGCAGCAGGGACAGGACCCTTGACTAGGTAAATGTTTTTTTTTTTTTCTTGATGCTTAGCACTTTCAGGGCCATAAGTAAAATTGATTTGGGAGTTGGAAAAGCCATTTAAAAGCAGAAGCGTTGAATCTCCTGGACCCAGGGGCGTAACTACCATAGCGGCAGACCATTCAACTGCTATGGGGCCCAAGGCAAGAGGGGGCCCAGTCTTAGTTGGGATTATCTCCTCTTCCACTGGAGGTAAAAACATGGTTAGGACTCTACCCTCTAAAGGAACAACTTTTAGTAAATGAGGCAGTGGAAAAACGGCCCAAGGGTCATTGAAAAGGGTTTAGGCAGAACCCCTCTGTCCTGTGTGGGGGGCCTGGTTTTATCCTTGCTGTGGGGCCCTTACTTCTCTATGTACGCCACTGTCTGGACCCGATGCAAAATCTTTAAGAGGATCAGTTCTGCAACACTATTCATGGCCGCTACCCAATGTACAGAGCGGTGCTATTCTGGTGCCTGTTCTGGAGCACAGTAGTCTGTTCAAATAGCTGGTCATGTGGATGTCGGATATTCATCACCACTCATCTTGTATTAATGACCTATCCTGCAGATAGGTCATCCGCATTACAGTTCTGGAAACACTCTTTAAGGATATGGCAATGGTACCACTCCTCCAAGTGTCTTCCCCAGGTCAGTGAGTGGTAATGAGTTGTGACATGTCTCCAAGATTCTCATCTAGTTCCATTTGACTTGTCCACTAATGGTTATTCCATGACCTGGGTCATTTTGTTGCTAGCAGTGTTGAAATTATGACTCACCCAACGAAGAAAGAATTGATGCAAACCAAAAAATGTCTCCCAGCAATGGTGGAATAAACAGAATACTCCCCATTGTATCTCCAAAGGTTTCCTGCAGGGGATCCATCATCGTCACGTAATTTTTAGATCTCATTGGCTTAACAAAGAAAAATGCACCTGGAAAATATGCAACCGCACAGAATTATCCAAAACACATACACATGTAAGATGAGAGTGGTCAAGATTAATGCAAAAGATCATCAACGTGTGGGGACAAGCACCAACCCTATAAGGAGTTGATAGGAGAAACTAGTCAATGATATCAAATATGCCCGATCCTTCTTTCCTTGAACATCTACCATTGGGAGACAATCAAGTCATTCCCATGCCCATAAGTTGGTTGCTCCTGCTTTATTTTTACTGGAGCCAATCTGAAGGAAATTATAGTCTAAGGGGGCACTATAACTTTTGGGGGCACTTTGCTTTGTACAATTATTTTCCTATGGCACTAGTATTTTTATGGGACTATCTATACGGCACTGGTGCAGACAACTTTTATCTAATGCAGTGATCCTCAACCAGTGGCTCGGAGCCACGTGTGGCTCGCCATGGCAGTCCTGACTTATGACTATATGTACCGGCAATTGACATTGTTGCACACTTATCCTAGATTTACCACCAAACAGTGCCAATGTGGAAGGTATAATACCAGTTTTAAATTTCACACCTAAGTATCTATCAGCAAATGTTTGCAATTACATGTTTTTTGTTTCTATACATTCAAAATTTCTCTCTTCTAATTTGAATTGGCTGTTGCTACCGACGATCACTGAAAGTTGAATGTGGCACACAACATACAAAAGGTTTGGGGACCTCCGCTCTAATGTATTGTTTAGATCCATCTCCAGGCTCGTTCAAAGCTGGGAAGACAATAGTCTTCTGTGTCTCTCAGGTGCTGGAACATGGTGGCATGATTCTCATGATTTTCATGTTTCCAAAAATTTCTAAATTGGGTCTACATTAGTTGGTGGCAGGTGTTTCAGATGATTCAGATTGTGCCGAATTATACCTTAGAGGCTAAGGACACCTTTGGGGGCTATTTTTTTAATATATCAATTTACTCATTTTGGACTAAAAATAATGCTTTCAATTGGTCTTTATTAAAAATTTTGAACAGTTTTGCTTCTACAGCTTTCAATTTCGAAGCATTTCCAGACTAGCATACGGTCTGCTTCACACTGTCTGCTTCACACTGAATCCATCAGAGAACTGCTCTGTCGGCTCGTTCTGTAGTCCTTAGTTCAGACTCCTAACAGCTCATAAACACTCATTTAAGGGTACTTTCACACTTGCGTTTTTCTTTTCCGGCATAGAGTTCCATCCTAGGGGCTCTATACCGGAAAAAAACTGATCAGTTTTATCCCCATGCATTCTGAATGGAGAGTAATCCGTTCAGGATGCATCAGGATGTCTTCAGTTCAGTCGTTTTGACTGATCAGGCAAAAGATAAAACCGTAGCATGCTACGGTTTTATCTCCGGTGAAAAAAACGGAAGACTTGCCTGAATGTCGGATCCGGCATTTTTTCCCATAGGAATGTATTAGTGCCGGATCCGGCATTCAGAATACTGGATCCGCCCTTCCAGTCTGCGCATGCGCAGACTGAAAAAAAGCTGAAAAAAATAAATGTCGGATCCGTTTTGCCGGATGACACCGGAAAGACGGATCCGGCATTTCAATGCATTTTTTCGAATCATCAGGCATTTTTAAGACTGATCAGGATCCTGATCAGTCTTACTAATGCCATCAGTTGGCATACGTTTTGCCTGATCCAGCAGGCAGTTCCGGCGACGGAACTGCTTGCCGGATCTCTCTGCCGCAAGTGTGAAAGTAGCCTAAGTTATATTATTATCAAATTTAGGCTACTTTCACACTAGCGTTTTTGCTGGATCCGGCAGGGTTCCTCAAAAACGCTTCCGTCATGATAATACAACCATCTGCATCCGTTATAAACGGATTCGGTTGTATTATCTTTATCATTGCCAAGGCGGATCCGTCATTAACTCAGTTGTGGACGGATCAGTTTTCCATTGTGTCAGATAGTGTCAGAGTTAAACAGATCCATCCCCATTAACTTGCATTGTGGGTCATGACGGATCCGTCTTGCTCTGCAACCCACGACGGAACGAAAACCGCAGAGTGCTGCGGTTTGCTCTCCAGTCTGGGAAAACAACCAAACGGAACGAAATGCATTTTGGAGCATTACGTTCTGTTCAGTTACGTTTTGTCCCCATTGACAATGAATGGGGACAAAACGGAAGTGTTTTTTCAAGTATTGAGACCCTATGACTGATCTCAATACCAGAAAATAGAAACACTAGAGTGAAAGTAGCCTTAGCTATAATGAGTGTTTATGAGATGTCAGGAGTTCAGAAATAAGGGCTACAGATTGAACTGTCTGAACAGTTCCCTGGTGGATCCAGTGTGAAGCAGAGAGCAATAGTCTGTAGATGCAGTGAAAGTGAAAGCTGTAGAGGAAAAATGTTGGACATTTTTTATAAAGACAAATTGAAAAAAACACCATATTTTTAGCCCAAAAAATGCAGATAAAAATTGCCCCCAAAGTTGCCCATAGCCTCTAAAACTGATTGCCTATCTACTTTTTTTGCTATTGTTAGGGGTGGTGGGTGTGGACCTACTGTGCCAACTAACCGGTTTGACTTTGGGCTAAACCTAAGGGCGTTGTCCTGGCGGTCCCCTCGTATTGACCCTTTAAAGGGGTTGCCCTGGTTCAGAGCTGAACCCAGACATATCCTCTTTTCCACCCAGGCAGACCCTCTGGAGATGAGCATCGGTGCATTTCATGCTCTGATGCTCTCCCTTGCCCTGTACTGAATCGCTCAGGGCAAGGGCTTTTTCATTAGATCCGGTGAGTTACCAGGTCCCTACTAGGTGGAGGCTTCTGCCTAGCAGTGAGCCTGGTGATGTCACTAGCATTGATGGCCAGGCTTAAGTGCTGCCCCACCCTGTAAAACAAGCTAGTGCAGTGCTAAAGCCAGCTCATCAGTGCCAGTGGTTTCACCGGCAACACTGCTAGGCAGAAGCCTCCGCCTAGCAGTGAAAAATGTAAACAAAAAAGCCCTTGCCCTGTGCAAGGTACAGTACAGAGCAAGAAAGAGCATCAGAGAATGAGATGCTCTGATGCTCATCTCAGAAGGGCTGCCTGGGTGAAAAAGGCGACCCCAATGAACAGAGATCTGGACATTGCTGCAGGAAACCAACCAGGCCACTATCTCCTGGAGTAGATCTGTTGTAGTTGGCAGCTGACCCACAGGGGCCAGAGATACCAGTGTAAAGCACCAAAGGATCAGGCAGCACTCGTAGTCAGCAGACAGGCTGAGGTCAGGACAGGAGAAGTTTGTGCATATTCAAGAGATAGATCCAAGGGCAGGGCAGGCAGATAAAGATCGGGGTCAGGACAGGCAGAATAACAGTAAACAGGCAGAGATTTGGTATGTGGGCAGACAGACTTAATAAACACACCTTTGCTGGATAATTAGAGGACTAGGAACCTAATGCTCAGGCAGCCTCCCACTGGAGAGGGGGAGAGAGGGGAGTGTGCCTGGACAGCAGGAGAGCAGCCAGTGTTGGTAGCGCTACGCCCTTGCCCATAGGCGGTAAAGGGGAGAGTGGCAGGCATTGGATTCCAGCTATCATAGGCACAGTAGCTCATCTGTACAAGCAGCTAGGATTAGAAAAATATGGCTGCCTGCTTCCTAAAAGAGCCATACGTGCAGAGGTTGTAAGATTGTGTCTAGTATCATAGCTTGGCCTCATTCTTTCAATTGAAATAAACAGGTGTGTGGCTTTTGTTTTGTTATGTTTTCTAATCCTGTACAGTCCCTTTAACACAGGCATGCTCAACCTGCGGCCCTCCAGCTGTTGTAAAACTATAACTCCCACAATGCTCTGCTGTAGGCTGATAGCTGTAAGCTGTCCAGGCATGCTGGGAGTTGTAGTTTTGCAACAGCTGGAGGGCCGCAGGTTGAGCATGCCTGCTTTAACAGGACATACGTACAATGGAAAGCACTAGTTAACTTTAGGAGACTCATGAGCTGTGCTGCCCCTTTAAGCCTGGTAAACCTATGATGTTCAAGGCAGTCTTACTCCTGAGTGACACAGTATGATCGCTGATTTTTTATTTATTTTTTAAAGCCAATTAATTGTAACGCAGGCATCGACCAACTGCATAATTTTATATCAAACAGTTAACACGGTGCATAAATAATGCTGACCTAAAGAGCTCCGTGATAAATGCAACTCTGCTACATCGTGCGTGTTTTCCACTTGGGTATCATAGTTTAAGCATTAGGCAATCCACTCACCTATGATGAATGTTGCTGCAAATCCTAATGGTGCATGAACCCAGGCAAGTCCTTTTGTAGGAAGGTAAACGATTTCTGCCGTACCATTGATATACGCACCGCCAACCCATGTCGCTATGCAAAGAGAACAGAAACTGTAAATGACACTCTGCTGTAAGTTCGAGGTTAATGTTGCTGCTTTCTATGTGCGCAAATATCTGCTTTCAAAATTTCTGCTGGTTGCCCTTGGAAACAGACAACAGTTCCACTTCGCTGTCAGCCATGTGACCTAACAGCTGAGCTCCCACAATGCACTGCTCTCTGTAACAAGAAACCAGCAGAATTCAGAATTTAGCTCACAGTATTTGAGGGTACATAGAATGACCGCTTCTTAGTGGCTGTTCTATGTACTATGTTGTGGGACAAAAACAAAGCAATTACACATTTAAAAAAAACATTAGGAGCATGTTTTTTTATTTTTTTAAAATGTTTTTTAGAAGAAAGGGAATCGCTAGGTTTTTTTCTCCTGTCATTCTGCTGTTTAATTTGTTGGTATATCTTTATCCCTCAAGGACATGGCCTTGTAGGGGTTGTTTGGTTTTTATTTTGTAATTCCCAGCCACCTAGCGATACCTGTAAAGAAATCCATACTTACCTACTCCCTGCCGCTCTGTTCCGGCTCCATGGCTCCCAGGCTGTGTTCCCTGGAAAGGGTCACGTGCTCTGCTGCAGTCAACAACTGGCCTCAGCTGTGAAGTGTGCCCAAGTGGCACGTCACTGCTTGGTTGCATAATGCTTGGGGACACGTCACTGCTGAGGCCAGTCATTGGTTGCAGCAGCACACGTAATACGTTTGTGCAGAATTTGACAGGTTGGAACCAGTGGCGTACCAAGAAATGACTGGGCCCCACAGCTAATTTTTTTATTGGGCCCCCCTTCCCCAGTAATTTTTTCGCAACCCCTTCCTTTCATGCCGCCCCCATTCCTGTGGCTAGTAGAGATCGCTCTCACAGACCAGGCCTGGCAGCTGTTCCATCTGTTTTCTACAGTGTAATACTGTTGAGGGGGCCCTGACAAATCTTTTAGTCCTCCTCCTCCTGGATGGGCCCCTTCTAGGTCAGGGCCCCAAAGCAACCGCTTCCTCTTCTTCCCCTATAGCTACGCCCCTGGTTGGAACACAACATCCAGTAAAGTCAGCATGGGACTCATAGAGCCAGAACAGAGAAGCGGGGAGCAGGTAAATATCTCTTCACAGTTACTGCTGGGCCAAAGGTTTAAAAAAAAAAAAAATGCTGGATGACCTCTTTAAGGAAGCAATGATTTTTATTTATTTTGTTTTCATTGTCACATTGTGAAAGCCTAATTTTTTATTTATTTTTTGCAAAGACTTACAAAGGCTCCATTGATTTGAGCTAAAAGTTGTAGATGCATGGGTAAATAAAGACATCCATATTTTTTCACTATATTTTTGGAGTGATGCCTCTTTTTCCTTATTCTATCTATCTATGAGCACAATAATCAATCCTGAAAGATTTGAGAAAGAACCCAACTGTAACAGCAAAATACCTACATGAACAAGATTCTCTGTTAAAAAAAAACACTAAACAAAAATGGGTTTCATGGAAGGACACCTAAAGGAAGCCTCTGCTGCCCAAACAAAACACTGAGGCGCATCTAAAGTTTGTTCATCATGACCTCTTGGATATTTTATTTGCACATTGTTATGTTTGGAAAGAAAAGAAAACTACATGTCAACACCAAACCTCATCCCAACTATGAAGCATGGTGGAGGGAGCATCAAGGTTTGGGCCTAGTAAAGGGGGCATTATGGTATGGGGCTAGTTGAGGGAGCATCATAGTTTGGGGATGGTGGAGGGAGCATCATGGTTTGGGACTCAATGAGGGTGCATCATGGTTTGGGGCTGGTAAAGAGGGCATCATGGTTTGGGGCTCATGGAGGGTGCATCATGGTTTGGGGCTGGTAAAGAGGGCATCATGGTTTGGGGCTTGTGGAGGATGCATCATGGTTTGGGACATATTAGCTGCCAAAGGTCCTGGACATCTTGCGGTCATCAATGAATGCTAAGGTACATGAAAACAATTTACAGGAGGCTGTAACAGCAGTCATCCATGACCTCAATCTGAAGTGGGTGATGCAACAAAACAATGACCCAGTGGTTGAAAAAGAAGATTTGTGTTTTAGAATGGTCAAGTCAGAGTCCTGATCCTAAAGACAATGGGCCCCTCAGGGTTTTTTTTTTTAACGATTGCATTTTACTAATTTTGGGCTACAAAAATATTTTTTCAAGTGTTCTTGATATAAAAAATTTCAGCAGTTTTTGTTAAAAATCATTTTATTTGCAGACTATTCCTCCTGAGTTCTGTCAGCTGACAGCTTAAGTGACGCCTTATCTCTAATCTCCTGACTTCATAAACAGTTCTTATAATTAAACTGTCATCAAACTGATAAGAATGTAGCTTAAATGAGTGTTTATGAGGTCAGGAGATCAGAGATAAGGCTTCACATAGTCCGTCAGCTAATGGAACAAAGGAGGGACAGTCTGAAAATACACAGATTTTTAGCTGAATGTATCACAAAAACTGCTTAAAATTTTTAATAAAGACCAATTGACAAAATGATTTTTAAACCAAACTGAGTAAAATGTAATCATAAAGAAAATTGCCCCAAAGGTCTCCATAGCCTTCGACCGCCTCCGGACCACCTAACGCAGGATCGCGGTCCGGAGGCGGCTGTCCCAGGCAGAGTGACGCATCTATGCGTCATCTCGCGAGACGCAAGACTTCCTGTGAACGCGCGCACACAGGCGCGCGCGTTCACAGGAACGGAAGGTAAGCGAGTGGATCTCCAGCCTGCCAGCGGCGATCGTTCGCTGGCAGGCTGTAGATGTGATTTTTTTAACCCCTAACAGGTATATTAGACGCTGTTTTGATAACAGCGTCTAATATACCTGCTACCTGGTCCTCTGGTGGTCCCTTTTGCTTGGATCGACCACCAGAGGACACAGGTAGCTCTGAAAAGTAGCACCAAACACCACTACACTACACTACACCCCCCCTGTCACTTATTAACCCCTTTTAACCCCTGATCACCCCATATAGACTCCCTGATCACCCCCCTGTCATTGATCACCCCCCTGTAAGGCTCCATTCAGACGTCCGAATGTGTTTTACGGATCCATGGATCGGATCCGCAAAACACATACGGACCCCTGAATGGAGCCTTACAGGGAGGTGATCAATGACAGGGGTGTGATCACCCCATATACACTCCCTGATCACCCCCGTCATTGATCACCCCCCTGTAAGGCTCCATTCAGATGTCCGTATGTGTTTTACGGATCCGTGGATCACACATACATGTGTGACAATAAATGAAAAGTTCTATGAACTCACTATGCCCATCAGCGAATACCTTAGGGTGTCTACTTTCCGAAATGGGGTTATTTGTAGGGTATTTCTACTGTCTGGGAAAAGTTGTCTTTTGCCGAGATATTTCTCTCACCCAGCATCGATATATGTAAAATGACACCCCAAAACACATTCCCCAACTTCTCCTGAGTACGGCGATACCAGATGTGTGACACTTTTTTGCAGCCTAGGTGGGCAAAGGGGCCCACATTCCAGAGAACACCTTTAGGATTTCACAGGGCATTTTTTACACATTTTGATTTCAAACTACTTCTCACGCTTTAGGGCCCCTAAAAAGCCAGGGCAGTATAACTACCCCACAAGTGACCCCATTTTGGAAAGAAGACACCCCAAGGTATTTCGTGATGGGCATAGTGAGTTCATGGAAGTTTTTATTTTTTGTCACAAGTTAGTGGAATATGAGACTTTGTAAGGAAAAAAAAGAAAAAAATATTTTTCCCGCTAACTTGTGACAAAAAATGAAAAGTTCTATGAACTCACTATGCCCATCAGCGAATACCTTAGGGTGTCTACTTTCCGAAATGGGGTTATTTGTGGGGTGTTTGTACTGTCTGGGCATTGTAGAACCTCAGGAAACATGACAGGTGCTCAGAAAGTCAGAGCTGCTTCAAAAAGCGGAAATTCACATTTTTGTACCATAGTTTGTAAACGCTATAACTTTTACCCAAACATTTTTTTTAATCAAAGACATGTAGAACAATTAATTTAGAGAAAAATGTATATATAGATTTTGTTTTTTTTGAAAAATGTAACAACTGAAAAGTGAAAAATGTCATTTTTTTGCTAAAATTTCGTTAAATTTCGATTAATAACAAAAAATTTAAAAATGTCAGCAGCAATGAAATACCACTAAATGAAAGCTCTATTAGTGAGAAGAAAAGGAGGTAAAATTCTTTTGGGTGGTAAGTTGTATGACCGAGCAATAAACCGTGAAAGTAGTGTAGTGCAGAATTGTAAAAAGTGGTCTGGTCATTATGGGTGTTTAAGCTAGGGGGGCTGAGCTGGTTAAGTGACGCCTTATCTCTAATCTCCTGACTTCATAAACAGTTCTTATAATTAAACTGTCATCAAACTGATAAGAATGTAGCTTAAATGAGTGTTTATGAGGTCAGGAGATCAGAGATAAGGCTTCACATAGTCCGTCAGCTAATAGAACAAAGGAGGGACAGTCTGAAAATACAGAGATTTTTAGCTGAATGTATCACAAAAACTGCTTAAAATTTTTAATAAAGACCAATTGACAAAATGATTTTTAGACCAAACTGAGTAAAATGTAATCATAAAGAAAATTGCCCCAAAGGTCTCCATAGCCTTTAAAGGGGTTTTCCAGAGAGATATTTTTCTTTAAATATGGGATGGGAATAGCTTAAAAATAAAACAAAACAATCAGTATTCCCTTCAACAATCCCCTAGAGCTGCTGTCCATCTCCGGTCCCGGCTACTCCACTTCCTGGTGTCGAGCTCGACACATAGGAAAAGGCTTGGACTGTTGCTGAGCCAATCGCTAAAGGGGAGAGGAGCAGAGACTGGTGCAGCGGAGAGAGATTGGTGAGTACAGACCATGTTTTTAAAATAAAACCCCTTTAACCCTATTGAAATTCTGTGGCATGACCTGAAGGGTCTGTGCACGAAAGGCGTCCCAGAAATGCTCATGAACTGAAGCACATTTGCAGGAAGGATCTGCCAAATCTTATAGTCAGAAAGATGATTGATAATAAAGGGAAATTTACTGGTTATTCAATTCAAGGGTTCACTTTCTTTTTCTGTCTGCGGATGCTTACAGAATCTGCTCAATAAATGATATGAATGGTACAACTGCTTGTGTGTTATTAGTGTACATTGTGCTTTCTGGGATTGTTACTTAGATAACGATCAGGCCACATTTTTATTAGTAAATATCAATGCAGAAATCCAGGTAATTATTCTTCCACCTGTATAAATCTATCTATCTAATATCTATATGTCTATCTACTATCTATCTATCTACTCTATGTCATATCCTATTTATCTATCTCAATCTATTATTATTTTTTCCCCAATTCATTAATTCCCTTTTTTTTCTTTTTTTTTACTAATTATGTCCTATGTTGAGAGACCCAAAAACATAATCCCTTCCACTTCACTGAAAACATCCTGAACTTCCTGACTAATGTACTATTTCAAGGGAAAAAAATACCTAATTGATGAGGATTTGAAAATGTAATTAATTAAACACAGGAAACGTCAATAATACTGTAGAAAACTGAAGAATTGATTATATTTCACATTGTAGGGATAATGCTGAAGGAAACTAAATGCAACAGCTCATAAGACGAGGATAATTAAAATGCTCCACAATACAGGGTATACAGCTAAATGTGGGAATCTAGAGCACAGACTAATGTTTTTCGGGTATTACAGGACGACTAATGGTACATTCAGTAGTCTAGAGTTTTATCACGGCTTCTTTCTTGCCTTCCTGTAACAATACCAGAACTTTATAGACCCATTAAAGTCAATGATCAATACAAATTAACTACTTGACTAGTTCTGCACCTTGAGTTGCCTCTTCCCTCTAGGATGAAGGTAACCTACCAGGTTTCCCTAAAACATGTTGGGTTCATTAACCTCTTCACTGTTGATCTCACAGACTTCAGTCATTGTATATTCTTACCTGTAGTTGTGAATAGCCCAACGAATATATTCAAGTTCCTTCCCCCGACAATGGCCACCTCAGTTTCTCTCATGTCCCTCTCTCTTCGTTTAGCTTTCCAGGCGGCCCAGAGACCAGTCACAAGGGTCATAGCATAGAAAATGACCACAGCTATCAAGCCAGGAACATTGAGTGCCATCTTCCTAACAGGTGTTCCCACAACTTTTTTTTTTTAAAGTAGATAGACAGAGGCAAGCATAGTAGAGTCACCGATGAGTCCTATGGTTCGAAATCCTTTAAAATTTCCGCACTCACGCTCGACTGATCTATATACTGGGTCACCATATGCCGCAGTAGTGCTGGGTCAGCTCATCTCCTAGACCTCCTGTACTTGTGTAAAAAAAAAAAGAAAGAAAAGAAACAAAAACTTTCTAGTCTCTCCAACAACAACTGGCAGGGGGGAAGTATTTGGCCAAAAGCCCAGGAGCTTCATTCAGATGTGGACGAAGAAGAATGGAGCTTGTATGTTCTTTTTATGTTTCTCTCATCTTTTTTGTTTCATCTTAGTTTCATTTACTTTGTTCTTAGACAATATTCAGAAGCATTTTAGGCAATAATGCTGAGCTTCATGACCATTGGATTTGAGGACATTTAAGTGTCACAACTAGGCCGGATATGTATTGGTCAGAAATGCATATGATAGCACCTAAAATTTACTTATCTATGTATTATTTCCTGGGCCTTTTTAGACAGGTGGTCCACAGCAAACATCAAAAAGGTTCATGCCTTCGCAGCCCTCTTCACCCGGTACAGTAGGACCTAGGGCTTGTCATACCGCTTCCATGACCCTTGGACTGATTGCCTCTCACCTGTTTGTGTAAAGCAAATATATTACCTATAATTATTTTGCTAATCAAAACCAGATACTGATGTATAATCTTTTTTTTATCTGATTTGAATTTTTTTCCTATTTTCCTGGACATAATTATGGGAGCGGCCACCTGGCCTGAGCTGCTATTAACAACATTCAGAGATATGCTTTCCAGAAGCCACATGATAGCACCATAGGAAGCTTTAGACTGGAGTTTTTTTTAACTTCTATGGGATAGTGTTGTGAGCAGGCTCTGTGACCAGTTCATTGTGCAGAGATGGGGAGTAAGCGAGATGTGATTCTCACCTATCATTAATGGTAGATTCTGTGATACCTGGTGGTAGATTCTGTGATATAGGGGATACCTGCCATTGTAATTCTGCCTGTGCTAATAAGGAGATGACTGAGGAAACGTAATCTCTACAGAACAGGATTTGTTAGCCTATGATGCGGCTCAGGGGCTGCAATGAATGCTGAAAGATTTCAAAATTTTGTTTAAATATTAATAATGGCATGTACAATTTTTTTAAAAAAATTACCAACATTCTTACGAAATGTGTGAACATAAAAACCTGACTTAAACAATAGACCATTTATTAGAAAAAGAGAATAGGCCAACTTAGGCTATGCCTCCTTTCTCCTCCCCAGCTTCCAAACAAGAAACGATTGCCTCCGTGATAAACCACCAATATGTGACCAATGAAGCTTGACCCCTGGAACCTCCTTTTAGATAGGCGATCAATCGAATTTCCTGGAAAACCCCTTTAAGTGGTACAGGTAGGTACAATTTGATTGAACACTTGTGACTATGTGCTTATAACAGGTGGCTCAGGTGGGCGCTCCAGTTTTTTGCCCCCAGAGGGTCTTATAGCTTTCTGATGCATCTCTACTACAGAAAGTTTTCAGCCCACGTCCATCTATTCTAGCACCCTTATTCATTGGACTAGGAGTGATAAAGAGAAAACCATAAAGCTTGCAACATCAGGACAACCCCTGCCCTATTAGGGTGGGAGGTAACTGCTTGGGTTCCCTCTTTGAGAGATACACTATATGACACACATCATATGGGGGGAAGTTACAGGTAACAGAAGGTTCTTAACTGACTTATCCAAAGTAAGACCAGCCCTGGTTGGTCAACATTTCTGTGACTGAGCCAATCAAATTGCCATCATCTACCATCTCTTTAACTTATCTTTTCCAATTAGCAGGATAAGTTGGACAATGAATTTGGACATTGGTGTACAGCTAAGGCTACTTTCACACTTGCGCTTGATCGGATCCGTTCTGAACGGATCCGATCATATTAATGCAGACGGAGGCTCCGTTCAGTACGGATCCGTCTGCATTAATAACTTTAAAAAATTTCGCAAGTGCGCAAGTAGCCTGCGCGGATCCGTTCAGACTTTCAATGTAAAGTCAATGGGGGACAGATCCGCTTGAAGATTGAGCCATATGGTGACATCTTCAAGCGGATCCGTTCCCATTGACTTACATTGTAAGTCTGAACGGATCCGCACGCCTCCGCACGGCCAGGTGGACACCCGAACGCTGCAAGCAGCGTTCAGGTGTCCGCCTGCTGAGCGGAGCAGAGGCTGAACGCCGCCAGACTGATGCAGTCTGAGCGGATCCGCTCCATTCAGACTGCATCAGGGCTAGACGGCTGCGTTCGGGTCCGCTCGTGAGCCCCTTCAAACGGAGCTCACGAGGGGACACCCGAACGCTAGTGTGAAAGTAGCCTTAGCCGTTCCTTGACATCTGTTTTGTGTCCAGATAATTTTTTTTGCTTTTAGAGAAAAGCTGGAGCTCCAGGACTTTAGTTTGAGATAGCGCTCATGCACACAAACGTTTTTTTTTTTTCTGTTTCCGCTCAGTTTTTTTGCGTTCCGTATATGGAACCATTCATTTCAATGGATCCGCAAAAAAAAAGAAGGTACTCTGTATAACTTCCGTTTCCGTATTTCTGTTCCTTTCAAAGATAGAACATGTCCTATTATTGGCCACAAATTACGTTCTGTGGCTCCATTCAAGTCAATGGTTCCACAAAAAAAACGGAATGCATCCGTATGTCTCCCGTATCCGTTCCGTTTTTGCAGAACATCTATTGAAAATTTTATGCCCAACCCAATTTTTTTTATGTACTTACTGTTTAAACATTATTGTATGCTTCGGTTTCCATTTGTGATCCGCAAAAAAAACGTCAAACGGAAACCAAATGGAAAAACCGAATGGCAAAACGGAAACGGAAACACTACTGAAACAAAAAAACTGATCCGTTTAAAACGAACCGCAAAACCATACGGTCGTGTGCAATAGGCCTTACACACATTGTTGGCCTAAGGACTTAAGGGGTTTTCAGAGAAATATTTTTATTTTTTATGAAGAGGAATAGGTTAGAATTCAAAATGACAATTATTGCTCACCTTACTAATTGCCCAATAATGCCATTCGACATTTCTCCGGTTCGCGCTCCTCATCACTTCCTGCTCCATACTCAACACACAGGAAACTGTTTGGTCTGCCTGCTCAGCCAATCAATGACTGAGGTGGGTCACTATTGTGCCCAGTGATTGGCTGAGCAGGCAGTCCATGCTATTTCCTGTGTGCCGACGAGGGAGCAGGAAGTGGAGAGCAGTGGGTATCGAAACAGCTTTAAAAGAGATCAGTAAGGTGAGTAATGATAATTTTTTTTAACCCATTCCACCCCATTTAAAAAAAAATGTATTCATGACAAAAAAATACCGGATCCGTTTTTTCCTGATAACACTGGAGAGACGGATCCGGTGTTTAAATGCATTTGTTAGACGGATCCGCATTGTCTACAAATGCTATCCGTTTGCATACAGATTGCCGGAATCCAACAACGCAAGTGTGATAGTACCCCCATCATTGCTCTGGCCCATACATTGCTATTGGGGAAGGATTTAGAACAGGAGGGTGGAACAGCCCCACCTAGCAAAGGTTGTTATAGCCTGTTAACACCTTGTGCAAGTTACATACTGAAAATATATAATACACATTTTAACCCTTTAAGCAGTGGACCGCTGCCGTAGTAGTGGGATGCTGCATCTATAGCACCAAACCATCTCTGACAGATGCAAAGTCAGATAAAGCCAGGTCATAAACAAATAACTACATCATGTCATGAGGTCAAAATGAATGGAGAGAATATTTAAAGGAAAGGTGTCATCAGAAAATGACCTATTGTTTAAATCACGTTTTTATGTTAAACACATTTTTAAAGACTTTTTGGTGATATTATTTAAAATTTTCCATGTCAATATCTATATTTAAACAAAAAACATAAAATCCTGCAGTTTTCACACTGGCCACTAAGCTTATTAATTGGCGCCACTTCTTGGTCTGCACAGATTACTTTACTGTAGTTATCTGCTTATCTGTTATTCTAATCCTGCCTGTAATGATATCACCTCTGTGTATAGATAAGACATGATCCACCATTCACAATAGGTGATTGTCAAGTCTTATCTCTTCTTTCCCTGTACAATGACCTCTGCACAGGTCACAGAGCGTGCCTAGAAAACTCTCCCATAGAAGTCAGAGGTCCCTTCCGAACCATTGTGTCTATGGACCATGTGGCTGCCGTAAAGCAATTCTTTAAATGCTTTCTAAATGCTGTTAGGAGCAGCTCAGGCAAGATGGACGCCCCCATAATCATGTTCAGAAAATATTTAAAAAATCTACAATCAGAAAATAAAAACAGATTGGAATAAAGGATACATGTCGCCATCTGTTTTTTACTGGCACATATAAATTTTGGTGACAAATTCACCTCAAAGGATTTTTCATATATAGAAGACCCGTTAAATACTCTTTAACCCCTTTAGTACCGGGGCCATTTTTTGGTTTTGGATTTTAGTTTTTTCCTCCCCACATTCCAATAGCCATAGCTTTTTTATTTTTCTGTTAACATAGCTGTATGAGGGCTTATTTTTTGCAGGACAAGTTGCATTTTACCTTAATTTAACATGTTTAATATACATGCTTAACATATATGCTTACTTTCTATTGTTAATATATTTTTATATGTAAAATTGGCAAAAGGTGGTGATTTAATTATTTTAATGTTTTTTTTATTTTTTTATTTTTTAAAACTTTTTATTTAATAACTATTAGCCCCCTTTGAGGCTAGAACTTGGGATCTTTTCACCCCTTGTCCTATAAAGAGCTTAGGATAGGATTTTACACTGTCCCTGCTGCCCTGTGCTTTGTGCACACGGCAGCAGGGAGATTACCATGGCAGGCCTGGAAGATTTTAGCAGCGTCCAGGCTGTCATGGTAACTGATCGGAGCCCCGTGATTTCACTGCGGGGGTGTAAGCCGTGTACCGCGGTGGGCTCCCCAGGATACAGCAAAGTCACAGACAAGAAAAGCGACACTGACACCAGCTTTATATGCAAAAACAGAAACTTTACTTTAACAATAGTAATAACACAACAATACAAGTATACACAGACTAATATATCCCCCAGGCCCACAGTCACCGTCCCTGTCCGAGGGACAGGCCTAGCCCGATGGTGCACACAGCAGAGCCTGCAATTCGTGCTGTGCCACTAAAGAGGACACACCTAGCCGGTGGCAGACGCAGCAGAGCCTGCAAGTCAATTACTGCGCTGCAGTCTAATACAGTAAGGCCTAGCAAAAAGATATAACCCTAACTATCTAACTAATACAAGGCCTAGGCTAGTCTCTGTTACTTCAGGCGCCACACAGTATAATACAATCAGTAACCAGGTGTACTGACCTATGTCCGTTCTGGGCCTGAGGATGCCGCCTACCCGGGATGGCCACCAACCTCTCAGCAACCGTGCGGCCTTGCTTTAGAATAAGGCTTCTGTCCGCACACTGTAAATGGTCTTCCTGGGACAACTGCTACTCTCCTTTCTCTGCGTGTCCATTCACCCCCGGACATCCGCAAGCCAGGATGGAATCGGATTCAGTCTCTCACAGAACAATCCTTCCCTCATGTCAGATCAGCTCAGACTTCCTGGTTCACTCAGAAGCAGCCTGCATGAGTCATCACCTGCTTCACATATGCAAATCCCAGAGTGTGCTGGTTGTAGCTGCAAAACAGAATGCCAAATGACAGTTCCAATACAATTTAAGCACAAACATTATACAGGTAGAGCTGTTTCACAATCTCACAGGGCCTCCGATCGGAAGGCAGAGGGAGCTGCATCCCTCTGGCTAACTTCACAGGTGCCACGATCAGTGTTGATTGCGGCATCTGAGGGGTTAAATTACGGGGTCAGGCAGGATCGCCATTCCCTGTCATTGCGGCCGGGTGTCTGCTGTATGATACAGCCGACTCCCGTCGCATATGGAGCAGGCTCGCCGCAGCAGCCCGCTCCATACATTACCTCAACCACCATGGTGTATCAGTAAGTCACGATGGTTGAAGGGGTTAAGGGAATTTTGTGTTAATAGAAGGGGTCTTCCATTCATGACTCTACAAATAATGTCTCGTGTGAGAGCTGCTTCCACTTCAAACTTGCCCACGTTTGTTGCCCATGGTTACCGCTTTTCTGCCTCTAAGCTGACACTTATCGGCTAGAGGTAATTCAATATAATTGAGGGGGGGGGGGGGGCAGTTACCCGGCAGGTTCGCGGGGCTCCAAGGACCCTCCCTGTGTTTTATGTGTTCCCTGGGCAGGCCATCAGGTGGGAAGGCCTTTGGGGTTGGTTATTTATTGTATGTTTGTTATTTAATAAAATGGCTGCTGTGGCTAATAAAATCCACCTGTGGTGTTGTGTCTTTATTTGGTTGGGAATGGGGGGGACATAGGGAGAATGACTTGACAGTACGCTTGTCATGTGCACTGCACAAGCCCTTTAATTATGTTACCATAGATACGCAGTACGCTTGGTTATGGTTCTGTATCTATATAGTACACTTGTTGTTTTTAGTGTATCGATGTAGTAAGCTTGGTTCTTGTTCTGTATCTTTGTAGTAATCTTGGTTCTTACTCTGTATCTATGTAGTAAGCTTGGTTCTTGTTCTGTATCTATGTAGTTATCTTGGTTCTTACTCTGTATCTATGTAGTAAGCTTGGTTCTTGTTCTGCATCTATGTAGTTATCTTGGTTCTTGTTCTGTATCTATGTAGTTATCTTGGTTCTTGATCTGTATCTATGTAGTTAGCTAGGTTCTTGTTCTGTATCTATGCCATAAGCTTGGATATTCTTCTGTATCTATGTAGTTAGCTTGGTTCCTGTTCTGTATCTATGAAGTAAACTTAGTTCTTGTTCTGTATCTATGTAGTTATCTTGGTTCTTGATCTGTATCTATGTAGTTAGCTTGGTTCTTGTTCTGTATCTATGCCATAAGCTTGGATATTCTTCTGTATCTATGTAGTTAGCTTGGTTCCTGTTCTGTATCTATGAAGTAAACTTGGTTCTTGTTCTGTATCTATGTAGTTATCTTGGTTTTTGTTCTGTATCTATGAAGTAAGCTTGGTTCTTGCTCTGGATCTATGTAGTGAGCTTGGTTCTGTCACCATATCTATGTAGTAAACTTGGTTCTTGTTCTGTATCTATGTAGTTATCTTGGTTCTTGTTCTGTATCTATGTAGTTATCTTGGTTCTTGTTCTGTATCTATGTAGTTATCTTGGTTCTTGTTCTGTATCTATGTAGTAAACTTGGTTCTTGTTCTGAATCTATGTAGTAAGCTTGATTCTTGCTCTGGATCTATGTAGTGAGCTTGGTTCTGTCACCATATCTATGTAGTAAATTTGATTCTGTCGCCATATTTATAGTAAGCTTGGTTCTGTTACTGTATCTATGCAGTAAACCTTTTTCTTCTGCTGTTTCTATGTAGTAAGCTTTGTTCTGTTCCATATTTATGTAGTAAGCTTGGTTATGGTACTGTATCTATATATTACCCTTGGTTTTGTTAGTGTATCTATGTAGTTAATTTAGTTCTGTTACCATATGCTACGGATCAGTGGATGTGCCAACTAACTGGTTTGGCTTTGGGCCCAACCCTAAGGACTTTATTCTGGCACTTCCCTTGTATTCACCTTTTAACCCCTGTACAGGGATCTGGCCTTCACTGTAGGGAAGCAACCGCCCAGGAACTCTTATCAGTTTGACAAGAATTAAGCTATAATGAGTGTTTATGAGGTCGGGAGATCAGAGATAAGAGCTACACATTAGCATGATTCAAAGAAAACATGATAACAGCTTGCAAACAGACTGATTTTTAACCCTTGTATCTCAGAAATTAATATAACCCTAGGGAAATTTGTATTATTATTTTTTTGCCTAAAATGAGTAAGATGCAATCATAAAAGAATTTCCCCAAAGGTGCCCATAGCCTTTTAGGAATGCTTTATGAGAAACTAATAGATATTAGAGGATGTGATACAGCGGTGAATGACACAGGGATTCCACTCTTTGGTGTCATACTCACTCCCCAAGGCTCCGTACTCAACATAATATAGTGTTTCAGCTTTTCCTCGAGTGTTCCTTTAAAACTGCATCTCATTAATGAATCTAATGTCCTCAGATCACAAACTCTGTCTTGTTTTACTACGCAAATAAAGGATGAAACCACATTCATTTACAACAATTTACTGTGCCAAGCGGGTTTGTCCTACTGCTACACCGTACGTGTCCAGAATTGCAATTACCCTAGAGAACAGTAACATAGAAAGTTACCAAGCTTCCCCCAAAAAAGCCCAAAACGTCATTATCTTTAGACTCCAGCTGCCTCGCTGTGGTAGATATCAGCGTAGATAGACTTATCCTCTTCATCATTATAATGCGTGCAGTATTTAGAAACAAAGGCTCCTGCCAGCAATTAAGAGATGCTTTTTGGACTTTTTTACACCTCCAAACCTAGAAATAGAAGCTCAAAACACACGAGGAATTCTTTTTGTTGGACCGTATTGTATAAAATTAGATCCACATCCCATTTGGGAAATCATTAAGCAGTGCACACAATGCTGGCCTGGCCTCCTGCCAAACTGGACAAAAAAAGTGTTGTTCTATAAGTGTCCTGTGATGGAAAATCAAACTCAAGAAATAGACGTTTCCGAAAATAGGGTTCGTTTATGAAAATTAGAACAGATTAGGATTGCCCATAGTAAGCAAGATGTTGGCTTTCAACTTTATGTTGCTCCACAAAAATGACAGAACCTTCCATGTGCAGCGACCAGAACACAGGTGCATGCAGGAGTGTGGGTGACTGGATGGCTGTAGTAGTAGTTGTACTCTTGGTTCTGAAACTCCCTGAGCTGGCATGCAGTAATGGAAAAGGTGCACCTTTTCTTCCCTTCAGTGCACACTCCAGTTCTGCGGTTCTCCGGCCTGTTGACGGTTGATATGCCCTTGACGATGAAGGTTTTGAGGTGCAATGCAGGGTCTTGGTTGTTGTGATGCAGTGTAGTAGTAGTGCATGAAGCAAAGAGGAGGCAGTTGTGCAGCAGAATGGTTCTTTTACTGAAGAATTCAAATGCAAACAGATCAGGACAGTTCTTATGATGCAAGGAACAGGCAGTTAATACACAGAATGCACTTTCACAGATGTTACAGGTTTCACAGTTGCACAGGCCAAAAGGTGTAGATGGTCTTTCTTACTCTGCATTCCACTAGTCCACTAGCAAACATACAGTAAGTGTCTGGACGTGGGGTATATATTTTAGAAAACACAATGCAACCTGAAAGGCGGTTCCCCCATTACATGGCCATGCCTCCCAACATTTCAATCCTCATCCACAGGACATTTTTAAACCATATTCCCAATACACCCAGGAAGAAGGTAACTTTGCATTAGACCTACCCCTCCGAGATCCATGTCACTAGACAATCTCATGAAAATTGGAACCTTAAGTCACCTTTCACACGGGTGAGAATTCCGTGCGGGTGCAATGCGTGAGGTGAACACATTGCACCCACACTGAATCCGGACCCATTTACTTCAATGGGGCTGTGCAAATGAGCGATGATTTTCACGCATCGCTTGTGCGTTGCGTGAAAATCGCAGCATGTTCTATATTCTGCGTTTTTCCCGCAACGCAGGCCCTAGAGAAATGAATGGCACAAGCAAGTGCGGATGCGGTGCGATTTACACGCATGGTTGCTAGAAGATGATGTAAGTAAATTGATAAAAGTCAATTTACTTTATTATTTTCCCTTATAACATGGTTATAAGGGAAAATAATAGCATTCTTAATATAGAATGCTTACTAAAATGTGGCTTTAGGGGTTGAAAATAAAAAACAATTAACTCACCTCATCCTGTTGTTCACGCAGCCGACATCTTCTTCTTTTTTCTTCTTTCAGGACCTCCCAAAGGACCTTTGATGACGTAATCGCGCTCACCACGTGGTGAGTGCGGTGACGTCAGCGCAGGTCCTGCTGAATGAAGATAGAAGATCTTCATTCAGCATGACCTGTGCTGACGTCACCTCGCTCACCACGTGGTGAGCGCGATTACGTCATCAAAGGTCCTTTGGCAGGTCCTGAAAGAAGAAAAAAGAAGAAGATGCCGGCTGCGTAAACAACGGGATGAGGTGAGTTAATTTTACTTTATTTTCAACCCCTAAAGCCACATTTTAGTAAGCATTCTATATTAAGAATGCTATTATTTTCCCTTATAACCATGTAATAAGGGAAAATAATAAAATCTACAGAACACCTAACCCAAACTCGAACTTCAGTGAAGAAGTCCGGGTTTGGGTCTGGGTACCACAGTAAAACTGTACAGCGATAAAAACTGAACATCGGAACGCAATCGCAGTCAAAACTGACTGCAGTTGCGTACCTACTCGCACGATTTTCCCTGATTGCAGACACAACGCATCTGGATCTAATTCGGACACGCTCGTCTGCAAGGGGCCTAACAGTCTTTTTATATGGCTTGATCCCAGGCCATAATGTACAGTCAACCAGTGGACCAGAGCTTGATGACCTTTAGACGGGCCGATGGGAAGCGCATGGGGGAAGGAAATTTTTACATTATAACAGGGAATGAGCCAACATGCCTCATCATCTGCTGGTATAAAAGGGCATGTCATTTCCATGAGTTCCGGAAATGCTAGCACTAATTTTTTTTCAGCACAGTGAGCAGCAGGATAACATTGTGGGGACTCCAAGTTGGGAGATGATAGAAATGTGAGGAACCTAAGATGTCTGTGTGTCACACTCTGCAGAGACGATACGCGACTGAAAGAAGTTGGCGGGACTGAATAGAGAAGATGATGACAGAGAAGATCTACATCAGAGGAGACATCACCTGGAAGGCCCTGGATGTAAGAGGTATGTGCTGCTGTATAGCAAGTACAGTAAAATGTCTTCAGTGCTAGTGTTTGCGGGGAAAAGGGGGGCATCAGTCGACTTAGAAATTTGGGCCATATGCATTGGGGCTTGGGTCCCGGATCTTTTGAGACCCTAGCAATGCCTCTGGTGAGAGGCCTAAGTCAGAATTCAAGGTATACTATATCTCCTTATGGAGAGTTTCTAATCAACATGAGGAGTCTTATAGGCCAGGCAGTGCTCAATTGGAATTCTGGAAAAAGGGAATGCGAATCAGCTGTTAGCAAGCTCTGGCACTAATGCCAGAGGAGCATTTACATGACAGTTAAAAAGGTTATCCAGCCCCTATAATGACCCCCCAATGCCCGGAAACCTCATATAAGCTATACTTACCCTGCTCCCCGTCACCTGCGTCACTCCTGCTTCCTGCACGAACGCCGTTGCATCTCCCTGTCGTGCGGATCAAAATATCTGGTCAAAGGGGGGTCAGCCAATAGCTGTCATGGCTGAGGATGGGGAAAACCCTCAGCCATGCGATGCCTGAAGATGTTACGCGCTGCTTGACCAGGACGACAGTATTAGGGAGCAGGTCACCTCCTATCGCGTCCCTAAACTGACCCTGACTCCTATCCATATGAGTCAACCCTGAAGGTGGGAGGACTCATACACCGGATGCCTTGGGGTCCCTACTAGCCCTCAGGATTGCCCTGGAACAAGGAGCAGGGTAAGACGACCTGTTCCTTCTGGACACGAAGGAACAGGAGTCTCACTGGCCAAGCTGCAGGGAAAGGAACATAAACAGCCTATGGATATGGCAGGAGGCTGAAAAGCACTTCCACACCTACCTGCCACAGACACTCAGACTGGATCCCGTGCAAGACAGCAAGTGTCCACACCCAAACACAAATGGACACAGCACACACACAAACACACAGGAAACCAGATCCATAGGTGCATAACATAACACAGGAAAACATCAAATGAACATCAACATAAACCTAAGAGTCACAGTTTGTTTATGACCACAAGGGTGGCCCCCACTGGCAGATGGAGTTCACAGGAGGCTGCTCCAGCTAAGCATGGCTGAAGCAACCCACTGAGACATGCCAAACACGGAGGCTTTATAGGCCTAAGTGGCCACACCCACACAGACACACCCAGTGTCTCACACACACACAGAAAGCGAGTTAACCCTTCCACCACCAGGGAAGGGAAAACACCACTTAAAGGGGAAGTGCACACAATAACAAAAAACCAAGTGCACACATATCACATATCACACGCAACCGCATGCACAACATAGCAAGCTGCCAAGACACAGCTCAGCCTGCTATGCTGCCACATACATACTGTTGCCAGCGGCAACCACAGGTGAGGCAAATACCACAGCCCTCACCTGTGATTGACGACCAAACCAAAGACCGCTGACAACCGCATGCGGTTCAGGAGTCACGACCATAACCATGGCCGTGACAATAGCAGGCCGCGACAGGGACGAGCCTCCCTAGAATTACACACAATACTAGTGTAAGGGTCAGCCCCTAGAATACTGTTCTTTGCACAGATATCTACAATATGGTGCACATGACTGTAATGACTTATTTCAGACACTAGAGGCCACTGTGGATCTGAGAAAGAGGAAGCTGAACTGTTTCTAAGATACACAAGAGGTAGGAGGAGCCAGAAGTTCCCGAGGTTTGAGTCCTGGCTAGAGGTGGGAGTGCCCTGAGAGCTGTGAGAAGATGGCTGCCATGTTAGGAGCCAAGTAAAGGCTAGTGATGGGACATGGAGCCTCACTGATGGAGTCCTGAGAAGCTGGCTGTGCTGGAGACAGGCCAAGATAGACTCTGAACTAAAGTGCTGCAGCTGTGACCCAAATCCTGCTTTGCGGTCTCTCCCTCCTCTGACCGCTACACTAGGAGGCTAGTCCCAGTCGCGGTCTTAGGGTTGCCACCCGTACGGGAATGACCCGGACAGTCCGGGTTTGTAATCCTGTGCTCGCGTACAAGCCTTTCTCAGACCCGAACACAGGATTAATTTCAAACTGCAGACTTGCTAGCCAGCCCTCACCTGACAGCTGGCGGTGAACGGCTGAGCCTGTCACTGCCGGTGCGGCGATCAGCTGGGCCTGTGAGGCTGTGCTAGCAGGGCGGCGCTGTCTTCAGACATTCCCTCCCTCTCCTTCTCTCTGCTAGTAAGTGAGTGAGAGGAAGTGACATCAGAGAGAGGGAGGCAGCGTGGGAGAAATCATTCTCCGGCAGCCTGCGCAGGCGCGTACATACAGGGGTCGCAGCAGTCGCAGTTGCGACCGGGCCCGGCACTCCAGGGGGCCCGGCCGCCTCTGGACCCCTGCAGTAGTACTGTACCCAAGAATGCAGCTGGGGCCCGTAGATTTTAAAAGTTTTATTAGTATATGGCCGGTCGGGCCCCGGCCTCTGTGCCTGGCCGGTGATGCAGAACACTGCGCACTCGCAGTAAGTAACTTACACGGCGGCCCCTCCTCCATCCAGGGCTGCTGCCAGTGCCTCGCTCGAGACCCGTGACCCTCGCACCAGGTCTCGCGGGATCACGCTGCTTGACGGGATGACGCAGCCGACGCATGCCAGAAGACGGGATTATGAACAAGACGGCGGGAGAAGAGCAGAGCAGGTTCAGAGTAGGTAAGTTGTTTTTTTTTTTTTTTTTATAACACAGGGAGCATCTGGCACAGTGGGAATCGCAGCAAATCCTTCATAGGGGCCCGACCCCGGGGGCAAATGTAATTAAATATTTGTCAAAATGCAAAAATTTAATAAAAAATGGAATACATACACAGGGGACAAATGGAATATATACAGAGGGGGCAAAATGGATAAATAAATAAATAAATATATATATATATTTATTTATTTATCCATTTTGCCCCCTCTGTATATATTCCATTTGTCCCCTGTGTATATATTCAATTTTTTGCCTCCACTATATATAGTTTCCATTTTGCCCCCTGTAACTGTGAGAGGGACACATATCTGGCCATAACTACAGTGAGGGGACACATATCTGGCCATAACTACTGTGAGAGGGACACATATCTGGCCATAACTACTACTGTGAGGGGGCAAATATCTGGACATAACTACTGTAAGCGGGACACATATCTGGACATAACTACTGTGAGGGGGGACATATCTGGACATAACTACTGTGAGGGGGGACATATCTAGACATAACTACTGTGAAGGGGCACATATCTGGCCATAACTACTACTGTGAGGGGGCACATATCTGGCCATAACTACTACTGTGAGGGGGCACATATCTGGACATAACTACTGTGAGGGGGACACATATCTGGACATAACTACTGTGAGGGAGACACATATCTGGCCATAACTACAGTAAGGGGGCACATATCTGGACATAACTACTGTAAGCGGGACACATATCTGGCCATAACTACTGTGAGGGGGGACACATATCTGGACATAACTACTACTGTGAGGGGGGCATATATCTGGCCATAACTACTGTGAGGGGCCACAAGGAGGACATAACTATTTTGAAGGGACCACAGGGTGGGCTTAATTACTGTGAGGGTCCACAAGGTGGGCATTAGTACTGTGTAGTAGCACTTAGGGGAAATGTATGCCATACATTGGCATGGCTCAGTGTTACAGGCCAGCACAGCGCCCCCTGCTGGTGATTTGACAGGGGCAGTCACCATCCCTTCCTTATGTGATTATTCTTTTTTCTCTATCACCACAGGGACCTTGTTCTGGATCCAGCGGACATCACGCCGATGCCAGCGACACCCTGGATGAGGTAGGACCAGATTTTATTAGTTAGGACTGGGTGAGTGTAGCCATGCATTGGGCTTAGGGCTCTTTCACATGAGCGGATGCCGTGCGGGTAATCTGCTGCTTGAAAGAGAGCCAAGCCCCGTCCCGGACAGCCAAGACACGGAGCATTAACATGATTAATATTTGCTACAAAATCACAGTGACAACTTTGTCTCACTGTGATTTTGTAGTAAAAAGGTCACAGAGAGGCACGGAGCGTTATTAATCCCAATCCAGGGGGCCCAAGTAAATTCTTGCGGCAGGTTGGGGGGGGGGGGGGGGGCGACAGGGAGGGGGCCCCATGGATCAGTTTCGCACCGGGGCCCCATGGATTTTGTGTACGCCACTGAGCCTGCGCGTGGAGCTGCTTCAGCAGTTTCTTCTTCTTTTCGTCTGGGCATGGCACTTGTTAGTATTAGGTAACCAGTGACATGTTTTGTGGGGGCATCTTTTATGTGCAATAATACATATCGTCCAATGCAGACATCCAAATTTCATGTTAGTGCAACATCTATTTTATTGATAGGTGTCGTCCAATCGACAAGTGCTTGTCGTTTCAATGACAACTATGAATAAAATGGATTTGCACTATAGATGTACCGAACTACCGATACTAATATCGCTGCCGATACAGAGTATTTGGGCGAGTACTTGTACTCACCCAAATGCTCCGATACCTTCCCCGATATTAGACCTTCCGGTCAGAGGGAGATGTCCCTCTGACTGGCAGCGCCAAGGGAGCATACAGCTGACTTCCTTGCCAATCAGCAAGTCGGGAGGTGGGTTATCATCCACCTCCTGGCTTCCTGATTGGCTAGGAAGCCTGCTTCACTTGTTGCTAGGCAGCCTGACTTCCTAACCAATCAGCAAGCTGGGCAGTATGTCATGACTCGCGTCCCAGCCTCCTGATTGGTCAGGAAGGTATGCTGCCTACAAAAAAGTGAATCCGGCTTCCTAGTCAATCACGAAGCGGATTAAAATCATGACTCGCCGCCCCTCTTCTTGATTGGTCAGGAAGCTAGGTTGCCTCTGAAGCCGGTGTTCTTTCACTTGAATGCCGTCTTCACGGGAAAGCAGGAAGCCAGGCGATGGGTCATGATTCGCCGCCCGCCTTCCTGATAGTTATGGTACATACTTTACAAAAAAATTGCAGCGAGGAGCTAAAGTGTTCGGGTTTGGCTTGAAGAAAAGGGGGAAACCCTACGCTGCCTGCTATTGGCTGCCCTGCTCAAACCCAACACACCCCCTTCCCCACCCCATTGCCGGATGTTTTGATCAGCGCGAGATTCAGCTGTGGCCGCGTGGGGAGCAGGAGCGAAGCAGGTGCTGGGGAGCCGGATAAGTATAACCTATATGAGGCACTCGAGCATGGGGGGGGGTCATTATAGGGGTTGGATAACCCCTTTAAAAATGGTACTATGATGGTTGTTTTAGTAACGGCGGACGTTTTTAGAACCAATCAAAGTCTATAGGGCCATTCACGTGGCCATTTTTTAACGGCCAGTGAATAGCAGTGATCAAAAAATAGAAAATCCTATTTTTTTGCCTTTTTCATGGCAATCAAAGGACCAGTTTTTAACGGCTGTATAGACAGAAGTACACCTGTTAAAACCGTTAAAACTGGGCCGCTAAAAAGGGGTAAAGTGCATTACAGGGGTAAAAAAAATTCTCATCCACTTGGGGGGAATTTTATATACAGAGAGCACTGTGGGGTGGGGCCTTATATATATACTGGGGATACTATGGGGGCATTATAGACACTGGGGGCAGTAGAGTGGTACCATTATAGATACTGGAGGCACTCTGGGGGTGTACTGCGGGCCAGTGGCATGCCTTGGGTGTTTGGCACCCGGGGCAGATCCTTTCTCTGGCACCCCCTCCCCCTCCATACTTAAAAAAAAAAGTAGTATTGCCCTCATTGTACAACCTTCACAGTAGTTTTGTACATATGTTCGCCCCCTCACAGTAGTTATGCCCACATTGTGCCCTCTCACAGTAGTTATGCCCATATTGTGCCCTCTCACAGTAGTTCTGCCCATATTGTGCCCTCTCACAGTAGTTCTGCCCTCTCTGTGTCCCTTTCACAGTTGTAATGCCCTCTTTGTGCCCCCTTCACAGTAATAATCCCCATTGTGTCCCCTTCATAGTAATAATCCCGATTGTGCCCCCTTCACAGTAATAATGCCCATTGTGCCCCCTTAATACTAGTAATGCCCTCTGTGCTAGTAATGTCCTGTGTGCCCCCTATATAGTAGAAATCTCCATTGTGCCCCTTCACAGTAATAATGCCCACTGTGCCACCTTCATTGTAGTAATGCCCTCTGGCTCTGTGCCCCCTCCATAGTAGAAATGCCTATTGTTCCCCCTTCACATTAGTAATGCCCTCTGTGCCCCCTCCATAGTAGTAATGCCTCCTGTGCCCCCAGCTGTTTGAAGAGAGGGCAGCGCTCATATGAGAGCTGCTTCCTCTGCTCTGTTTACCTGCTCGTCGCAGCATTTGCAGTGATGAGCAGGTAAACGGAGCACAGAAGGCAGCGCTCATGCAAAAAAAAAGCGGACGACCCCTTTAAAGACATACTTGGAAAACATTACATACAGTGCTACAGAACATACAGGGTTATTCAGCCCCACATACCTCTTACATCCAGTGACTTCTCTTCTCTGATGTAGATATTCTCTTTCCTCTTCTTCCCCTGTTAGACCAGACCACCATGGTGACTTATAAGATGCACTGCATCTTATAAAGGGAAAAGTAATGAGCGCTTCCATCTGTATTGATGGAAGTGCTCATTGCTTCTGTTCTGGCACCCCCCTTAGAGCCCGCACCCGGGGTGGACCACCCGCCCCCCCTGGGCACGCCACTGCCGAGGGCACTGCAGGTGTTGGCTACAAAAGAAATACAAAATTCATTCGTTTCTCATGGCTGTTTTTAACAGCCATGAAAAATGGATGCAAAATGGCCATTAGAAACAGACAAACAACTAAAAAATGGGTGCACACATGGAAGCAGAATGGCCATGAAAAACTAATAGCAGGTCCGTTTTAATGTCCTTTTTTCACGTCTGAATATAGCCTAGGGTTTATGGAAACTTTGACGTTACTGTATATTGATTAAATTCCTTATGAAATATATATGGATTGGGACACTCTTCTCTTCCCATCCCCTGACAAGCATATATGAGATAGCAGGTATGTTGCTGCATAGTGAAGCTTCCAGAAGCCTGGGCTAAATTAATTGGTCTCTGAAAATATTTTTCAGAATATCACAGCCTAAGCCAAGTTTATGGATCATCAGGCAGTTTGCAATGCTCTACTGATGGTGCCAGGAGGTAGGCAGGACTTTTGTTCCTGTCTGCTCATCTCATGAAAATTTAAAGAACATTTCCTTCTAATATGAAGAAAAAAAATATCAGGTTCTTGAACTCTTCCCTTGTGAATATTTTATTCAGTTGGGTATGGACAGGGTCAAGGTCAGTGGAGGTCATTAGACAAACAATAATTTTATTTTGTTGGAAGGAGAGCTTAGAAAAAAAAATATTTCAATGATCATAAATGGAAGTGATTATTTACAACATTAGAGCAGAAGAAGACGTTTACTAGGGAAAACTGAACAACTGAAAGGATTTAGGGCTCTAGGACCTTGTTGGGCCGCCTCTAGCCTGGATACAGGATGAGATAATCTCTAGCCTGGATACAAGATGATATACAGCCTCTAGCCTGGATACAGGATGAGATATGTCCTCTAGCCTGGATACAAGATGAGATACAGCCTCTAGCCTGGATACAGGATGAGATACGGCCTCTAGCCTGGATACAAGATGAGATATGTCCTCTAGCCTGGTGTAGAGGGAAGGGTTAGATTTGAATATATGTGTATATGTATATATGTCCAGTGTATGTATATATATATATATATATATATATATATATATACAGTACAGACCAAAAGTTTGGACACACCTTCTCACTCAAAGAGTTTTCTTTATTTTCATGACTATCAAAATTGTAGATTCACACTGAAGGCATCAAAACTTTGAATTAACACATGTGGAATTATATACATAACAAAAAAGTGTGAAACAACTGAAAATATGTCATATTCTAGGTTCTTCAAAATAGCCACCTTTTGCTTTGATTACTGCTTTGCACACTCTTGGCATTCTCTTGATAAGCTTCAAGAGGTAGTCACCTGAAATGGTTTTCACTTCACAGGTGTGCCCTGTCAGATTTAATAAGTGGGATTTCTTGCCTTATAAATGGGGTTGGGACCATCAGTTACGTTGTGGAGAAGTCAGGTGGATACACAGCTGATAGTCCTACTGAATAGACTGTTAGAATTTGTATTATGGCAAGAAAAAAGCAGCTAAGTAAAGAAAAACGAGTGGCCATCATTTAAGAAATGAAGGTCAGTCAGTCCGAAAAATTGGGAAAACTTTGAAAGTGTCCCCAAGTGCAGTCACAAAAACCATCAAGCGCTACAAAGAAACTGGCTCACATGCGGACCGCCCCAGGAAAGGAAGACCAAGAGTCACCTCTGCTGCGGAGGACAAGTTCATCCGAGTCACCAGCCTCAGAAATCGCAGGTTAACAGCAGCTCAGATTAGAGACCAGGTCAATGCCACACAGAGTTCTAGCAGCAGACACATCTCTAGAACAACTGTTAAGAGGAGACTGTGTGAATCAGGCCTTCATGGGAGAATATCTGCTAGGAAACCACTGCTAAGGACAGGCAACAAGCAGAAGAGACTTGTTTGGGCTAAAGAACACAAGGAATGGACATTAGACCAGTGGAAATCTGTGCTTTGGTCTGATGAGTCCAAATTTGAGATCTTTGGTTTCAACCACCGTGTCTTTGTGCGACGCAGAAAAGGTGAACGGATGGACTCTACATGCCTGGTTCCCACCGTGTAGCATGGAGGAGGAGGTGTGATGGTGTGGGGGTGCTTTGCTGATGACACTGTTGGGGATTTATTCAAAATTGAAGGCATACTGAACCAGAACGGCTACCACAGCATCTTGCAGCGGCATGCTATTCCATCCGGTTTGCGTTTAGTTGGACCATCATTTATTTTTCAACAGGACAATGACCCCAAACACACCTCCAGGCTGTGTAAGGGCTATTTGACCATGAAGGAGAGTGATGGGGTGCTGCGCCAGATGACCTGGCCTCCACAGTCACCGGACCTGAACCCAATCGAGATGGTTTGGGGTGAGCTGGACCGCAGAGTGAAGGCAAAAGGGCCAACAAGTGCTAAGCATCTCTGGGAACTCCTTCAAGACTGTTGGAAGACCATTTCAGGTGACTACCTCTTGAAGCTCATCAAGAGAATGCCAAAAGTGTGCAAAGCAGTAATCAAAGCAAAAGGTGGCTACTTTAAAGAACCTAGAATATGACATATTTTCAGTTGTTTCACACTTTTTTGTTATGTATATAATTCCACATGTGTTAATTCATAGTTTTGATGCCTTCAGTGTGAATCTACAATTTTGATAGTCATGAAAATAAAGAAAACTCTTTGTATGAGAAGGTGTGTCCAAACTTTTGGTCTGTACTGTGTGTATATATATATATATATATATATACACCAAACTTTTGGTCTGTACTGTGTATATATATATATATATATATATATATATACACTGGGCATATATACATATACACATATATATTCAAATCTAACCCTTCCCTCTACACCTGGATACAAGATGAGATACGACCTCTAGCCTGGATACAGGATGAGATACGGTTGGGTATGGAGGCCTCCAGGTTCCATATGGTATCCTGCGGCACATTTGCCCAGAGATGTTAATGCTGTAGATCCTGCACACTCATAGGTTGCTAAAGTTGATGTCCCAACTGGTCCCATAAATGCTCAGTTGACAAAAAATGTGGCTACTGGAAGTGTTGCAGTCTGGCGGAGACATTCCTGGGAAACCCTTGCTACGTGTAAAGCAGTCCACAGGAAAGACGCAGGGCAGAGAATGGGCATGATGGTTGTGGCCCTGAGAGGGATAGTAATACTCACAGTTCACTGTGACAGTCCTCACTTAGGTGCTCCCTGGGCTGTGCACAGTGAATTGAGGGTGCACTCTTTCTTCCCTGAAGGCACTCCCTGAATTTCTGGAGCTCCTTCCTGATGGTAGTTGGGGTCTCCTTGATGTTAGGTGGTTGGCAGGGTGCAAGGCAGGAGGGCAGATGCAGTGGGCCAGCGGATGGATGATGGAGTCAGTAATCAAGCCCATTGGTTGCAATAAAGTCTTTCTTTACTAAATCGATGATGGGAGTAGTAGTGCATATAGCAGCAAAAGGCACAGTTCGAGACTATATCACAGTATAGTTTCCCCTAAATAGCTGTATATGGGTAGCAACAATGATGGTAGTTGTAGTACTTCCTCACTCTCCTTCTAAGGACACTTTGCAGTCTCTGCAAATAACCACAGGTGTAATATTCCATTCTTATTAAATATTTCTGCAGTTACCAAGCTGAGGGGTGCAGATCTACATCTGGAAGGCCAGACCGTCTCAAAGTGTGGTGGGTGCCGGAGGCAATATACCCTTTACACATCAGTAAAGTCTTTAATGCCATAAATGAGCAAATACTATACAGGTTGAATCTTGCATGGGCTTAATGGTTCTGGACCTTCTAAGGTGGCTGGTCTCTTTCTGTCAGAGTTATTCTTACTGATAAAGTATCTCCTCTGGCAGCTGTAGACTCAGAGATAAAGGTTCTATGAACTAAGGCTTAGTTTGCAGGAGCTTACACATGTAGGTATTGTGTGTAGCTCTGACTTCCTAATCAGGAGACGGGCAAACGCCATCATCCTGGTAACCTTACCGAATCTGCCAGTGTTAACTATTTTATGCCCATACATTGCTACTAGGTGTACACAGTGCATAAAGAAATAAGGGGCACATTTATTAAGACCGGCCTTTTAGACGCTGGTCTTAAAAAGCACCTGCATTGTGGTGGATCTGCCGAAGTTATGTAGCATAAGTTACATAACTTTGGAGGATCTACTGCCGCTTCTCAATGTAAGATAGCTTCCTAGCTGCCTTACATATAGACAATTTTCTACGCCTAAACCAGGTGTAGAAAATGGTAAATGAGATCGGCCTGCCGCCCCTTCCTCTTCCCCGCTCACACCATGCCCACTTCTTTGGACCTGGCGTGAGCAGGGGAAAAGTCACAGATTCTGGCGCAAAGGTGCTTTGCACTGCAATCTGCGCCAGAAATAAGCCTAATATAGGTGTATTTCCGTTTTAATAAATGACCCCCTAAGTGTTTTAACAATAAATATTAACATTTAACTCAGCAACATTAAATTAACCTTTTTAGAAAAAAAATTACCGTTTGCAGTGTTACTCTTGGGAACTGCATGTGTGGGCAATCATTATCCTCCTGAAAAATGCCATTTGGAAGCCCTGCCATGAGACACATGTGACCATAGGATGTCCTGTACATATCACTGGGCTGTTGTGTCCCTCGTATCACTACTAGGAGTGACCAACTGTAATATGCGATGGCTCCCAGATCATCACACCAGAAGTTGGGGCAGTGTGTCACTTCGCAGAAAAGACAGGATTCAATAGCTCACCACGAGACAGCCATACTTGAACCCAACCTTCGTCTGACTCAGATCCCAAACAGAACCTGGATTTGTCATTAAAGACTATTTAGTTCCAGCCCGTATAAGTCTAGATTTAGCATTCACGACACCACTGTAAACAAAGGTGAAGGTGACACCAAATTTCCTTTTGCAAAGTGCCTGGAAATGGTCCAGACAGAGACAGGGACATGTAATATAGGTGCCACCACTGCTTCCACCAGCTAGGTGAGAATGGGCAGCATGGTGGTTGGCACTGGTGCCTTTTAGTGCTGGTGTCCTAGGTTTGAATCTGACCAAGGTCACCATCTTCTTGGAGTTTGTATGTTCTCCCTGTGTTTGCGTGGGTTTCCTTCCACACTCCAAAGACATACTGATAGGGAACTTAGATTGTGAGCCCCATTGGGGACAGCATGATTCCCCAGGCTAGGCTTAACTGTCTTGATTTTGATAAAGTATGTCATGGGCAACCACCAGTAGAGACAGAGGCCGCTATAGATATCGGGCATTTAGCAAACAGAACATAGAGGTCAATGCTTTTGAATGCCGTCAGGCTCTGTACCACTGTGTGTAACCATCAAGTTTGTGCCCTCTGGGAGAGACTGTAACTGTATCTGAGAAAACTGCTGTTTAGACGTTCCGACTCCCTGTGAGTCACTATGCCCTCCTCAAGTGTGGCCATGTAATGGTCATAGGCCACATCCATAAGCATCTGCCATTCTTACAAGCTATATTTTTCTAATCCTGTACATACCATGTAAAGGGGCTGTCCCATTGAGAAAATGTATCCCCTATCTACAGGTTAAAACTAAACGATGGAAGTTTGACCACTGGGTCCCCCATTGAACGTGAGAATGGGGGCCCATGAGACACACATATGTGTCCACTGCTTCCTTCAGTTGTATGGGACTGCCACATATAGGCGATTTGAAATCTCTGGTAGTCTCATGGAGCATGAGTGACCACCGCTCCATTGAAACGATCGGTGTAAGTCCCCCTCAGTTCAGACACTTACCCCCCATTCTGTGGATAGAGGATATTGTCTTAATGGTAAAACCCTTTAAGTACTAATCCCCTGAATGTTTCACCTGCTCATTTCTTTCTATAATCCGAATTCAAACACTCAAGTAAGCCCATTTTTTTTCTTCTACAAAGAAGGTCGAACTTAAAAGCAAAATATGTGTTTTTTTTTATACTGAGCCTTTTTATAAGCAATTACCTTTAATGATTATGATTGATGCTTTATGCATTTTGCCCAGCTTCCTACTGAGAACACAGCCATCTACTTCAGTATGTTAATCCCTGAAACACAAATGGTAGCGGCTCCTCAGGGAGTCCACTGAGTTCTAATTGACTTCTTGGCTCTCCTACGTTAGTGCTTGGGTTATAGCTGGGGAATGTCATTGCCATTGATTAACCACATGATCACACTGGGATTTTACACAGGGCCAAAAATAAACGTAAAAGCAATTCCTACTTCAATAATACATATACGTTACTCATGTCTCGCTAACCAGCAAGCAAATGAAAGGTGAAACAGAAATATAAAATAATGGACATTAATATAACAGTAAAATATAGAATGAAATCCTACTGGTCATTAAAAAAATGATTTGGTTCTATTAGAGGGGTTTTCTGGGACTGTAATATTGAGGACCTATCCTTAGGTTAGATCCTCAAAAAAGGATCAGTGAGGGTCCAACTCCCAGCATCCCTGCCAATCTGCTGCTTGAAAGGGCTGCTGCTGGGTAATGGCTGTGAATCGAAAGGTTAATGGATATGGATTCAACCACCTACTTATGGAAAATGAAGGGTATTTTTTTTAAATAAAAGGGTTTTTTCAGGCACTTGATATTGATGGTCTGCCCTCATCATTAATATCAGATCGGTGAAGATCTCACACCCGGCACACCCACCTATCAGCCACTCCCTGCAGCCTCCGGTGTAGCGTTATACTACCCTACCTCGTGAGATTTCCCTACCTCCTGACTTCCTATCGCACTGCTAATGACGTGAGGAGGCGTTCCTGAGTTTTGACTATCTGCGCATGCGCAAACCGACAGTTTATGGAAAATCTCTGCGGAGTTCAGCTTTACACCTGACACTGCGCATGCGCAGGAGAGCCTCAGTAGGGAAATATTACGGCCCAGTGCGCAAGCGCGGCTAACTCCAGCCGGCGCATGCGCAGTGTCCCGGTGTGAAGCTGAACTCCGATGAGATTTTCCATAAACTGTCGGTTTGCGCATGCGCAGATCGTCAAAACTCAGGAACGCCTCCTGACGTCATTAGCAGTGTGACAGGAAGTCAGGAGGTAGGGAAATCTCACGAAGTAGGGTAATGTAACGCTACACCGGCACTGGAGTTAGCACTTTGAATTGAACAGGAAACACAGCTCCATTCAAAGTGTAGTGGTCATGGAGGGTTACTGCAGCTCAGCTCCCACTGATGTGAACTGTAACTGAGCTGCAGTAACCTGGGGGCCTAACAAATTATTAAGGTAAACCTAGGTGCCTTCACAAGGCCCCAGAATTCCATAGCAACTGACTAGCACACTACGATTTCACTTCAGGGGTGCTAGTCGATGTTCAGAGGGAGCAGCCCCCTTCTATCTCTGATCCTGGTCATTACAAGCGGGTGTCAGCTGTATTACATAGCTTAGCACCCACTGCTTATGGAGCGAGCTCAGCTCATGAGCCCCCTCCACACACCCTTGAGCACCTCGGACATACAGTTACGTCAAGGTGCACAAAGAGGTTAAAATCCAAATGAACATATCAACATATCAATAATTCCACTATGAGCTTCAATAAAAAGTATTCATCTTGGGGTGAAAGACCCTTTTAACATCATTTTTTGTATAGACTGTCAAAGTCCCTAATGGCTGCAGGGTTGATGTGGTGAAAAAGGAAATTAGAGCCCTGACAGCCCTGGGCAGGAGCCTGTGACGCGTGTGGCCCTAGTCTGACCCTGTCCTCACAACGTGTTTCTGTCCAGTCACCTGGAGTTCATCAGGGGAGACTACTTTAACATGGACCTAGGTGGTAAAAAAAATAATTACTGCCATCTGGGTTGCATGAATGACATCAGGAGGTCCATTAACTACAATAAGAGTAAAGCCCAGGGCTGGGGCGACAGGTAGGTGCCTGCCTACGATGCCACCTGGCTACCGCAGGGAGGAGGAGGCGGCAATTTTATATCAATAAAAAAATGTTTCTAATCATTACTAATGAGCGCTACCATTGTGGAAGCACTCATTAGTATACAGGAGCTGCGAGCCAGGGAGCGGTGAGTGTATTGCTGGTATCACTCACTACTCCCTACTCTTTTACTGGCAGCTGTGTCCTGACTTAGTACAGAGTAATGCCTCATTCACACGTCAGTGATTTCCATCAGTGATTTTGAGCCAAAACCAGGAGTGGAGCCCCCGCAGACATAAGGTATAAGGGAAAGATCAGCACCTGTTCTGTGTTTAGAGCCGCACCTGGTTTTGGCTCATAATCACTGATGGAAATCACCGACCAAAACACTGACGTGTGAATGAGGCATAAGGTTGACGTGCCCTCTGACCTGACACTGTACAGATGTCAAGTGCAGAACGGCAAAAAGAGCTGAGCTTTTTTGTCTGATCTGAACTCAACAGGAATCTGAGGTTGGAGGGATCGGATCTGAGGTATGCAGGGATCTGAGTGGGGGGGGAGCTCTGATCTAAGGTCTCCAGGGATATGATGTAGGGGTGGCACATGAATTTTGGGGTCTGCTCTGTAGTCTGAAGGGATCTGAGTGAGGAGGGGCACATGAATATGGGGTCCTGATCTGAGGTATGCACGGATCTGAGGGAAGGGGGCAACATAAATTTTGGCATCTGATCTGAGCTCTTCAGGGATCTGATGATTTAGGGGGCCACACGAGTTTGATGTCTGATCTGAGATCTGATTTAAGGCATGGTGGGGTGGCGGTTTAAGGGAGCCACATTAATTTGGGGTCTGATCTGAGGTCTGCATTCGAGGGAAGGAATTTATAGGGGTCCACATTAATTTGGTGTCTGTATGAATTTGTGGTCTGTAAAAATGTGGTGTCTTATCTGGGGTTTGTATAAATGTAGGGCTAATCTGGGGGTCTGTATTAATTTTAGGGTCTGTCAGGAGGTCTGTATACATTTTAGGGACTGGTCTGGAATTTGATGCCTAAAGTTTGCTTTGGGTCCCATCATTTTCTAGTTCTGTAACCGTGTCCTTTGCCTCTTTTATTTTGGCAGTACACTATTTTGGATCATTGGCAGCACTATCATTACATTAATGTGAGCACAAAGGTTAGCAGTGGGCACAGTATTGGTGGATGCTACAGGATGGCAGTGTTAAAGGGGCAGCTGGATAGTATTTTTTTATTTATTTTTTACAGAGGCTGGGGATGGACTGCAGAAACAATGAGTCAAGGCAGAGGTATAACCTAATCTCCTGGGTTTTAATGTAAAATCTGTAACAGTCCCCCATCTACCATGTGCCATTTATTAATCCTGGTGTTTTCTTATATAGCAGATGGGGTAATTCACCCCTAGCCAAAGACGTCTGCTCATGAGTGTCTGGACCAAATGGAGAAGAAACGGATATTGGACAACTGAAATCCGCGGAAAAATCACCTGGATTTACATTGGGTATACCCGTGACTGCTTCTTATAAAATGTATTTAAATTTCTTTATTAGAAAGTAGGGTCAGTGTGAATTGGTTTGGGGTGAGTAGGGGGGTATTTGCCTTCTCTGTCTAGGGCACCAAAATACCTTGCCCCAGCCCTGGTAAAGCCTGCAGTGGACGGCTGTTGTGTGTTCAGCAACTATCCATGTGGATCCTGTCAATATGGTTAACATGGTCAATGTATAGAATTACATAAAGGCCTGTGTAAATTTGATATTGTGGCAATTGCACTGACCTGCAGATTTTTGCCTCACAGTGAGCATTGTAAAAACAAAAATGATAAAACTATAACTGTGTTTCTTTTTCCAATTCCGCCCTAGTAATAATTTTTTACAGCTTTGTCATATTTAGTATTAAATTAAGCTATTAGAACGTACAACTTGTCTCACAAAAAGGAAAGTCCTCATAGGACTATCACAGGGTTAAAACAAGGGTGGGATCTTGGTTCAAGCCGAAATACAGAGGGCGAGCCTTTAGAATGCAGGTTGGGAGTGAGAACTGCAGGTAATACCTGGACTTATTTTAAACCTTAGATTTTTAGCTTTGAAACATGACCTGACTCGTATATCTCTAGCTGCTACACAGCCTGAGATTTAATCATTAGGGAAAATTATTGGCAATAAATGTAAAAATATGGCACCAACCTACAGGTGGCAATACCAGCAAGGCTGTGGCAATTTCAGCAAGACAACAACCTTAAAATGATGAATAGTGAATGCATGGATGCAGTGGAGTACATATTGGCAACCTATTCCATGTGTTACAAGCTACAGGCTAATAAGAAGTAAGTGTAGGTTATTCATATAGTACGCACTGATCCTGGACAACCCCTTTAATACATTAATAAACACTGGGAGAAACTCAACCAGGAGATTAGAAAACGGTCACACTACTCTTTATCTTCTGTGTTTAGCACTGATCTCTTCTGTGTGTTTGGACTGTCAGGCCTTATGACCTTCTGGTCATATGTGGTATTGCAGGATCACTATGTTTATTATTTTTCTACATTTTTCTTCTTGGCCTAGGGGGATTCCATGCACCTGCAGTTCTGGTGAGCACGGTACACTATGTCACCCGCAGCAGACGTTCTGTGTGTGTGGGGTTGTTTATTTATCCAGCAGACTGACTCAGGATATGTGACATCATTACACTGAAATGAACAGCTTGCAAGTCGATATAAAGAGTTAGGACGAATGCTGCCGCTTCTGACATTAGAAGTTATAATAACGTGTACATTTAAATGTCAGATATTTTTGTACTAGTTTTAGTGGTCAGATCAGTTTGTCTGGACAGCTGGCAAGAGGGTTTGGAAGTGACAACCACTTCTGTGAGTCAGAAATGTGCTCAGAGCAGTTATCACTTACCTTCTGCCAATGTTCTTATCAATTCATATACACTCACCTAAAGAATTATTAGGACACCTGTTCTATTTCTCATTATTGCGATTATCTAGTCAACCAATCACATGGCAGTTGCTTCAATGCATGTAGGGTTGGGGTCCTGGTCAAGACAATCTCCTGAACTCCAAACTGAATGTCAGAATGGGAAAGAAAGGTGGGCTACAACAGCAGAAGACCCCACCGGGTACCACTTATCTCCACTACAAATAGGAAAAAGAGGCTACAATTTGCACGAGCTCACCAAAATTGGATTGTTGAAGACTGGAAAAATGTTTCCTGGTCTGATGAGTCTCGATTTCTGTTGAGACATTCAAATGGTAGAGTCTGAATTTGGCGTAAACAGAATGAGAACATGTATCCATCATGCCTTGTTACCACTGTGCAGGCTGGTGGTGGTGGTGTAATGGTGTGGGGGATGTTTTCTGGGCACACTTTAGGCCCCTTAGTGCCAATTGGCCATCGTTTAAATGCCACGGGCTACCTGAGCATTGTTTCTGACCATGTCCATCCCTTCATGACCACCATGTACCCATCCTCTGATGGCTACTTCCAGCAGGATAATGCACCATGTCATAAAGCTCGAATCATTTCAAATTGGTTTCTTGAACATGACAATGAGTTCACTGTACTAAAATGGCCCCCACAGTCACCAGATCTAAACCCAATAGAGCATCTTTGGGATGTGGTGGAACGGGAGCTTCGTGCCCTGGATGTGCATCCCTCAAATCTCCATCAACTGCAAGATGCTATCCTATCAATATGGGCCAACATTTCTAAAGAATGCTATCAGCACCTTGTTGAATCAATGCCACGTAGAATTAAGGCAGTTCTGAAGGCAAAAGGGGGTCCAACACCGTATTAGTATGGTGTTCCTAATAATTCTTTAGCTGAGTGTATGTATAAAAGCCATAACATTAAAATTTAAATATTGTGTCGGTCCCCCATTGTTAACCCACAACTGTGACCCAATGAGACATTGACTCCACAAAACCTCTGATATTAACAGCATATCCTTTAAGTCCCAAAAAGGTATTACACTTCTTTAGCTGGCTCACCTTTCTCTTATATTACACCCCCATGTGCACCCAGCCATCCCCTTGATGTATGTAATAGAAATCGCAATTCATAGGGCCACCTTCTTCCATTCCTCTATGGTCTAGTTATGAAATTCATGTTCCCATTGTAGACGGTTTTGGCAATAGTCACATGTCAGAATGGGCACTCTGACCAGTTTACAGCGACACAGTCCCATACACAGCAAGCTGTACAGACCACTGCATACTAGAAGCACCCCACAAGACCAACCATATTGACTTCCGGTATCGGCGCTTGCGCTGTGGAGCTGATGCTGCTCTCTGAGCAGCACATCTTCCAACTAAACAAACACTAAGACCAGTCTTCTCGAACCTACACTATGTCTGCTGGTCTCGATGCAAACTCAACTGGAATTTGCGCTGCTTGGAGAGCCACATCATTTCCACTGCACAAGCACTAAACAGGGCTAGATGAGATGTCTATCCTTATCAATCTAGGGGAAGGGAGGAAGAACAAACACTAAATGGGTGTAATAAACAGGTGCTTAGAGGGCTCTGTCCTGCCCTTGGTGGCCCTTAAGTGTCATTTGCATATGCAGCAAGCCCCTGAGGAGATGATGAGTCGTAGTGGCTCTGATAATTATGTGTCATGGTATACTCCCTTAGGACCTCACTCCCTCTATCTAGGGCTCCTGATAGTAGTTTGGGGAGCACTTGATGTTAAATGTCCATGTGGGTGAAAGGCAAGGCTTAAAAAGGTACAATGTCCAGTGTGTGGTGTTATGAGAATCAGTAACCAGGCCTGATTAATCAAATGAAAGTCTGTTTTTTCTGTATACAAATTACGAGCTGTAGTACATCCATCAATTATCTGTACACATTGCAAATTCCAGATGTCCAAGCATGAGCTAAAGCAAGTAGCTGACAGCAATAGTCCTCTGATTACTCTTTTTCTTTCTTGCTATAGTCACTGGGACTGGCATCTATGGCTAACAACTGTGGTTGTAGTGTCTACTAATCTGGTGTTGAGGGTGTCTTAATAGGTTACCCTATCAAGCAGCAGGGTCTGTAATGCTTTATGCTGGGTTACCTTGCTGACTCTGATGCTGTAGCCATATAAATCCTCCTTCAGATCATCCCCTGGAGCATGTGGAGGTACCAAAGGCTCCTGGGCTTGAAGCTGGAGTCTGAAGGAGAGGGAAAACTCTAGAATTAGGGTGTGGGGCCAGCCCACACCAAAACTCCAAAGAGGGCTTGGCTAGGAGATTAATCCTGGCGATGCCTGGCTCATGCTGGAACATACTGAGTATACAGTGTATTAGAGTAATAGTACAAACCAATTGCAGATACCCCCTTTCACTGGGTTATTGCATAAATAAATGTAAATGTGGATTTCTCAGCAATGGGGCAACAAACAGTTATAATCAGGGTATTATTTTTATGAGTATAATGAACTCTACTAGGCTGCATGCTTGGTTTAGGGCTCTTTCACACTTGCGTTCTTTTCTTCCGGCATAGAGTTCCGTCGTCGGGGCTCTATGCCGGAAGAATCCTGATCAGTTTTATCCTAATGCATTCTGAATGGAGTGAAATCCGTTCAGGATGCATCAGGATGTCTTCAGTTCCGGAACGGAACGTTTTTTGGCCAGAGAAAATACCGCAGCATGCTGCGCTTTTTGCTCCGGCCAAAAATCCTGAAGACTTGCCGCAAGGCCAGATCCGGAATTAATGCCCATTGAAAGGCATTGATCCGGATCCGGCCTTAAGCTAAACGTCGTTTCGGCGCATTGCCGGATCCGACGTTTAGCTTTTTCTGAATGGTTACCATGGCTGCCAGGACGCTAAAGTCCTGGCAGCCATGGTAAAGTGTAGTGGGGAGCGGGGGAGCAGTATACTTACCGTGCGTGCGGCTCCCGGGGCGCTCCAGAGTGACGTCAGGGCGCCCCAAGCGCATGGATCACGTGATCACATGGGGCGTCATCCATGCGCATGGGGCGCTCTGACGTCATTCTGGAGCGCCCCGGGAGCCGCGTGGACTGTAAGTATACCGCTCCCCCGCTCCTACTATGGCAACCAGGACTTTAATAGCGTCCTGGCTGCCATAGTAACACTGAAAGCATTATGAAGACGGATCCGTCTTCAAATGCTTTCAGTACACTTGCGTTTTTCCGGCGTGTAATTCCGGCAAGTGGAGTACACGCCGGATCCGGACAACGCAAGTGTGAAAGAGGCCTTAATAGGGTTGATCATGCTGACAGATGCATGACTGTAACATAAAAACTTGCCAAAGCGAAGAAAATACTTTTTCTGAACTTCAAAAGTGCTCATGTCTCTCAGTCCATATGTATCTAGAAATAAATAGTTTTGCTTACTATAGTGCTTCTTGTGATCACTACTGGTTCCCATTGATGGTAACATTTTTACTTTCCACACCACTAAGAACTAAGTTGCCATCTATTTGTGTATCACTGGGTATAGCTCATGATCAGTGATGAGCGAACTTCTGTTTTAAGTTCGGTGTCTAAAGTTCGGCTTCCGGTTAGCGGAGAATCCCGATATGGTTCCCGATATGGATTCCGACTTCCGTTGTGGTCCGTGGTAGCGGAATCAATAATGGCCGATTATTGATTCCGCTACCACGGACCACAACGGAAGTTGGAATCCATATCGGGAACCATATCGGGATTCTCCGCTAACCGGAAGCCGAACTTTAGACGCCGAACTTAAAACAGAAGTTCGCTCATCACTACTCATGATAGATCTACCTGCTTGATCTACCTTAATTTGTCTTTGGACAAATCTGTGCTCCATAGTTACACCGCTACACCGGTGGAATCACCTCCTGATCAGAGCTGAAGGAGCAAGTCAAGTTGGCTGCATTCAGCTTCTGGTGTACACAATCTTACACTTAGTATTCACTGCATATATCCCCCGTTTCTTTGGTCCACTCTAGTCTAAAGATATATGTTGGTTGGTTTAATGATTGCCCATGGCCCTTAGTCACTTTCCACCCACTTGGCTCTGGAGTTGACCTCCTTTACAATCATTGTTTTGGACCACACAATTTGGTTTATATATGGTACAATTGAATACTGTAGAGTGGCGGCAGTATTTTGTGCTGTACTGTGGTATTGCTGCCCCCCCCCCCACATCTACTGTCCTTACATACTTGTGTTGCCTCACCTTCTATCAATATGGACCCACCTACATCATGGGGCCTCTCTTAGGCTTTTTATAGGGCCACTTTAAGCTTAGAGTCCTCCCCAGGTGACCACTAAGCATGTTGCCTTAAAGGGAGTCTGTCACCACATTTTAGCATGTTAGACCGTTAAAATAGGGTTATGTGATCCAGCCAGAACATAAAAACGGTACCTTTGTGGTAGAAAACAGACTTTTCAATTTGCAGAAAACTAACTTATAAGATTATTTTCGGAGCCCTCTCAAGTGCCCAGGGCGGTCTCTCAATCCTCGGAGCCCCTGGCTGGCACCTCCTAAACGGCTGATAACTCCGCCCTCCGTGCGCCTCTGCCCGCCCGTTTACTCCCCTCCCCTGTCCATTTCCACTGCGGCTGTGCGGTACAAATCGCAGCGGGCGCATGCGCAATAGGTATTGCGATGCCCTGCCAGGAGCGGGCATCGCATTGCGCATGCGCCCGCTACGATTTGTACCGCACAGCCGCAGTGGAAAGGGACAGGGGAGGGGAGTAAATGGGCGGGCAGAGGCGCACGGAGGGCGGAGTTATCAGCCGTTTAGGAGGTGCCTGCCTGGGGCTCCGAGGATTGAGAGACCGCCCTGGGCACTTGAGAGGGCTCAGAAGATAATCTTATAAGTTTGTTTTCTGCAAATTGAAAAGTCCGTTTTCTACCACAAAGGTACCGTTTTTATGTTCTGGCTGGATCACATAACCCTATTTTAACGGTCTAACATGCTAAAATGTGGTGACAGACTCCCTTTAAGGCAACATGCTTAGTGGTCACCTGGGGAATTTTTAAGTGAAAAATTTGCAACCACCAAGCTTGATGCCTCCACGAGAGATCAGTGAAAGGCTTTGTGCCGAGTTATCTCTGTGTCCGCTTGATTCCTTCTGGAGTAGGGGTCATGAACACCACTCACTGACCACAACAATTCTGGGTAAGGATCGACATCCCTTTCATATATTCTTCCTTTTCAGAATGGACTTTTATTATAGACAATCTTACACTTTCAACTTGAAAATATAGAGTAAGTGGAATCAGTATTGATTCTAGGAATTTTCCTGAAACATAAAAATCATATGGTGCGGAGTTACTGTTTAATTTGTTAAAAACATCAAAACAAGTCCACCAGTACAGCGATGTGATCATCAGCCGTCTCCGGTACCCTCCTCCTACCTTCCCTACAGCTACAGACTGCAGCTCAGAATGACTCATGGATTATTCATCACACACATTCATATAGAGGATTAAGGGACATGGTCAGGTCTCGAAACATGTCATTGCTCAGTTCAACACAAGAAACGACAAGCCGCTGATTAGATTTCACAAGCACCCCCTTTATTGGGGCTCATTTCATCAATTAGTTAATGAGCAGCAGTTTCCTGATAATCTTATCATTTGTGATCTTTCAATCCTTTCTGCAATGGAAATTAGCTCTCAGTGCACTAACTTCCCTTTGAGCTTGTGGTGGCGGTTGTGCTGATAGTGTACACTTCAGTCAATCTGACCAAGCAGAGCTGCAGTGTAAATCATGTGGGGAGATGTAATGAAACAAGGTGTACGTTTCAAGCTACTCAGCAGGGCGGCGACACTCTCTTTTTTAAGCATGCCCTTTGGACTCTTTCATTCACTCGGCCTGATTGGCTGAAGATTACCGCGTGGTTATGGACAGAGCACTTGTGTTCTCTGTGTAGCGGCCAGGTTTGGGGTCACACCAGTGCTACGCTGGGTCCCCCGGACACCGTCAAGGTATCACCACGTGTTGCTGCTCTACGGAAGAGTTGGTGAGGCGGGTGCATCGCAATAGGAAATAAGTTGAGAGAGTCAGGGTCGGCAGTTAATCAGGGTACTTCTTTACTGGAGGAATTCAGGTGCAAAACAATACAGGTGAGGCATAAAGCTGGCTTCTCCAGTCTCCTCCCTGGCAGAAGAAGGTTTCATGATGAGAAAAGGCCTGAGCTAACTGTCCCTCTCTCTCTCAGAAGGATGGTACCCTGGCAAAAGGCTGGTGGCCTAGGGTCTGAGGGTCAATCGTCCAGCAGGCTCCCTGGTCAAAGGGCTGGTAACCCAGGGTCTGTGGCTCAGTATCCCAATTTCAGCATCTTCTTCTGGTTAGTAATGCAGTCTGGCAGAGCACTGATCCCTATCTGCAGGCAACTAGAGGCTCTGGCTGTTTTCCTTATATGCAGTTTATATTTGAAATAGAACCTTCTAGTGGGAGGAGTGAAGCGGAGAAGCACAGCCTAAACAGAATCATTATTACAATTTCTGTCTATCATAGACTTGTATAGAGCTTCAATGCAAGTCTATGTGAATAAGCCATTTTTCCAGACTTAAACAAGTCTTCAGACAGAAAAAAACAGAGCAAAACAAGAAAGTCTGAAGGTCACTGGGTCTGTTTTACCCTTTAAAACTTTGCATAGGTAGAAAGTCATAAGGTCTCTCAGTACTAGTGAATCGGGCCAAGTGCGATACCAAGCACAGTGCTGTGTTTGGTAAGCTGCAAGAAGGCCGCGGCAGTGCCTTCTCAAACAGCTGATCGGCACGGGTCCCGGGTGTTGGACCCCCACCGATCAGATACTGATGACCTATCCTAAGTATAGGTCATCAGTATCAAAATCTCAGAAAACCACTTAAACTTTTCAGTTATAGTGTAATAACAGTGCAGACGAACAGGATATATTACAATATAGTGCTCCAGGGCACTACTTATGTCACAGGCTCTGTGGCACCATAATTAGAATCAGCGTGTGCTTTTAAACAGTATCCCAAACTCTTATTTTGGGTGCTTTTCAGTAGGTAAATAGCACTGGCTGCATCACATCTAAGGCTCTGTTCATATTGGTTGGTGTCATGTTTGTAATGAATGCACGTTTAAAAAAAAATCCTGAATTGATGTTCGTTCTTCATCCTGCCACCTAGAAAACAAAAGCAATCAAAGAGTCATATGCACTTGCAGCGAGCCCCTGAGCCAGTGAAGAGGATGGGAGTGGTAGTGGCCCTGATGAGATGATGTGTCACAGCGTACTCCCTCAGGCTGTTGCTTCCTGGGGATCGATGCAGTGAATTGGTGGTATAAGGAATCAGGCCAGAAGTGCACATGGACAATGTCAGCTAAAATATTTAGGAATAGCTTGTGCTTACAGAATGACACAGGAGAGAAAATTCTGCCGTGTGAACAGGCCCTGATTTTCTGGAGTGCAAATCAGGGGTGAAGAGACCCCATTCATTTGATCTATGGGGGGCCAGAGATAGTTACACAGTGCACCATTAGTACTTTACCATCCCTGCTTCTGAGCTGTGTGTATACCCTTCTGATTTGGAAACTACCTGTGAGCAGCCACACGTGTAGTAGTACCCCAGACCTGGAGGTACTACTCAAGTAGGCGGTTGGCAAGAGGAGAAGGGTCCCTTAAAGGGAAAGTGTTTGTGTCGTGACGCCAGTTGCATTTCAGCAACGAGGGACAGGGCCCCCCTATGTAGAAGGTGATGGTGGAACCCAGGTAAAGGAATGCCAGAGTGGTGTAAGGGGGGGTCTATAATGTCCCTTTCTGTATTGTGGCTGTGCACTTGTCACGGTGCTCCTACCTGGAAATCCGGGAACCCCAGGCTTCGCCAGACGAAGTAGAGCAAATGGTGGTGGAGAGGATGATGAAAGAAATTGAGTCCAGACTTTTTATATAGTTCAACTGCAGCTTTACTTTGCATAAACGTTTCTTCAAACTGTTTACAGACTTGGTCTTGGTTTCCAGCAAGCTTTAGCATGAAAATGGCAGGCAAACACATTCGGCTCTGCTACATCTGTCACTCTTTCAGCTCTGCTATACTGACTGTATTAAATAGGAACTTTTCCTTTTGCTTTCTGCTGTAGGCTGCAACTTAGCTTTCTGTAGTCTGACCTGTATCTTGATCTGTATCTTGGTCTTTATCTCTGTCTTTATTCAGGGAATCTTTACTCCTTACTCTGGAGGCACTCAGCTTAGGCAGTGCTCTGCTGGCTGGAACACAGCCTTCCCCTTGCAGGGGGTACACAGAACGCTACACACACAACCTCTACCCTAGTTGGGGGGTGGTTAGACTGACCTTCCACTAGCTAAAATCCTCCTCCCTAGAGAGGGCTGGAACAGACAAAAAAGTTCCATTCCAGGTAAACTAGCTCTGCCAATGTTGCCGCCATCTGCTGGTGAACCAGGCACATTACATGTTAACACAACAGTTGCATAGAAATGAATACACATTTTTGCAGGTTATGGAATAAATACACATGAAGGCATTAGATCAACCATAAGAGATAGTGATGGGGCAAAAAGAGTGGTAATGCCCCCTAGCGGGGTGTTACACTACAATTTTGTATATAGTTGTATTTTATATTGTCATGTTATGTATTTTGTATATTTGACAGTTGGTTACCAGTAAGGCTCCATTCACACGTCCGTAGGACACCGGCAATGTGCAATCTGCATTTTGCGGACCGCACATCGCCGGCACTAATAGAATATGCCTATTCTTGTCAGCAATTGCGGACAAGAATAGGATATGTTCTATTTTTTTTGGGGAACGAAAGTGCGGGTCCACAATTCCGTATCCGGGCAGCACATCGTGCGGCCCCATAGAAATGAATGAGTCCGCAATTCCGTTCCGCAAAATTCGGAACAGAATTGCGAACGTGTGAATGGTGCCTTAGTGTGTAGATGGCAAGGGTTACCAAGGAACAGGGTTAACCATCCTGTTCCTCCCCTCTTGGTAGGAGTGGGCTGGTCCTGCTTCCTGCCAGGAGGGGGAGTTCCTGTTGAGACAGGGGAAGGAGAGGAAGCACAGATCAGAGCTCCTGCTCACATATAGAATACTCCAGAGAGATCTACTTACTAATACTCCAATCCTCAAGTGAAGTCTTGAGATGCTAGACAGCAGAATGAACTGCTATAACCAGCATCTCCAAACACTGCTGCAAGGTGAGGGATTACAGCAAAGACACCCTTTACCCAGAACATTACTAAGCCATTACAGTACAAGTGCTTTTCCACTGCACCGATCCCCAAGGAGCAACAGCCTGAGGGAGTACACCGTGACAAAACACTTCATCACTTCCACTCCTCTGGGGCTCGCTGCGCACACACACATGCATTTCTGTGTCTAGATGGTATAGGGCCACACAGCTTGGCATTGTGGGCTGCATGTGCAAATATGTAAGGATTCCTGATAGAGCTACAAGGAACATGCAATTTGTAAATAACTGCTGTCAAGATGCCTTCGCAGGCATGCAGAAATGCAACTGGGTCACATGAGTTGGTGAAGTGGGCTCACTAACATGTAGGATTCACTATGTGCATACTCCATATGCTGTATGTCATATGGAAAATAGAACGCTTCCAATTTGTGGTAACCATCACACCCACCCTTGGTGTCTCAGGGTACCTAAAGACACCAATAATATAAATGGCACATGCTGAGTAGAGGCCCTGTTATAGACTTTGCACTGGGGCCCAGAAGCATCAAGTTACACGCCCTACTTATGTGCAATTGCAAGCAGACATGGAGGAATATAGGTCCCATGAAACTCATCCAGGAATTAGAAGTTGGTAGACCTTTTCTGTGGTCTCTCTCACTGCCATATGTTTTCTTCCCTTGGGTAGCAAAACTATATCATCTGACAAAAATAGGTACAGACTCTTTTTTGACTGGTCGAAAAGTTACTTCAAAATGGAGGAAGACACGGGTGCCTCCTTGCTGTATCCTGGACTCGAAGAGCAATAAGCTTCTGGTATTTGGCTCTTCAATTCTGCCATCAAACAGAAGCTTGGAGCTTCAATGAAACTAGTATGGCCATTCAGGTCAAATAGTAGTTAGCACCAACAACGTAGCTATAGGGGGTGCAGAGGTAACAATCACACCTGGACACTGGAGCCTATAAGAGCCCAAAGGTCCCCGTGAAACATGAGAAGACACCTACATTATAAAAGGTACATGGTAGATAGGGGTCTTGTTTGCAATGGGGCCCAGGAGCTTCAAATCATGGCTCTGGTTGACAATATCCTATGGGAAAGACCATCCTGATATTTCAAGGGCCAAGATCACAGGTGTCGGACACAGTTGCATAGACATTGCTATGTAATGGCACTACAATTAGGACACTAATATACCTGCCACTGCTGTTTGGCCATTCGTTTTTTGCTATTATCGTGAGGGTCTGGTGCTACTTGAAATGGCATAAATAGTGCACAAAAAGTGGATCTTTTTGCAGATGCAGCAGTGATGGACAGAAACGTGAATAGAACATAAAGCTCAGGAGATACTAGAAATTGGCCGGGTCACAACATATGATGGAGCTTACAGCCGAGGCAGATGGTCACCAAGGTGGAGATTCAGACTAGTAAGAGGTTGCAGGACACAGGCTAGATCCTGGGGCAGAGACCCAGGAGCCTGAATCTGGAGAGGAGACACCGGACCAAGACTCTGTAACAAATGAACAAGACAGAAGCATAGTCAGCAAGATATAGTCACGGCTGTAACCAAGGGTTGTCACCACAAGATCAGTTCAGGAACCAAATGCAGTAATTAAAAAAAAAAAAAGACGACAAACCAGGATGTAGTCACGGTTAACCAGTATTACCACAAATGCCAGGAATAGCTTGGAAGTAGAAACAAACTTTGAACAAGGCATGAGGCAAAGTCCACAGGAGCAAAGGACCAGACCGGGCAAACCAAGAATATACTTGTGAACTGTACACAGATCCTTGGGCCTGAATGTTGGGATATTTAGGTTACATTCACACGACTGTTAAAAATGTCAGCAGTTTTCAGAACCATTGAAGGCTATTGGCCTATTCACCTGGCCGTTTTTCCAACGGCCAGTGAATAATGGACGACCAAAAACAGGACATGTCTAGATGGACCACATTGAAATCAATGGGGACATTATTAATGGCAGTTGCACCCGTCTAACAACCATTAAAAATGGATACACCATGTAAAAATATATATATATGTGTGTAAAGAAATAAATATTATTGTGGTGATGTCACATGATCACACTGGGAGTGTCAGGTCCTGAGGCTTCCAATGCAGAGCGAGTGTTCCCGGGTGCCTGTGTTGAGGATTTTTTTTCTGCATTATCATGGGTGGGGGCTAAAGGGGGACACAAAGGTGGCAATTTATAACACTGGCGGCACAAAGGGGACATTATATATACTGGAGTGCACAATGTAAGGTATTATCTATACTGGAGGGTCACTATGAGAGGCATTAGCTATACTCTAAGGAACATTATGGGGGGCATTATACGTATATATACTGAGGGCACTACAGGGGTTGAGGTTTAAAAAAAGCCAATGAAAGTAATCCATTTTAATGACAGATGCAAAAAGGACGTTAAAATGGATAGACGTGTAAGCCATGTACCTGTCACGACCATGGTCATGGTCGTGACTCCTGAACCGCAGGCTATTGCCTGCGGTCTCGTTTGGTTGTTTCAACCACAGGTGAGGGCCGCTTGTATGTTGCCTCACTTGTGGTTGCCGCTGGCAACATGTTCTTATGATGTATGTGGCAGTATAGCAGCCTGAGCTGGTGCTGGGCAGCTTGCTGCAATGTGCATGCGGTTGCACCTGGCAACCTGTCTTTGTTAGGTATGTCTTTTGTATGTCTGGTGTGCACAGGGTTTTAGTCATGTGTGCAGTTTCCCCCTTTAAGTGGCTTCCATCCCTTGCCTGGTGTAGGAAGGGTTAACTCCCTCTTTGTGTGAACACTGGGTGTGTCTGTGTGTGGGTGTGGCTACATGGGCTATTTAGCCTCAGTTGAGAGCAGAGGTCTGAGGGGTACTCCAGGCATGTTGCTGGAGTCATCCTCATGGTTTGTATACCATCTGCCAGTGAGGGCCACCCTTCTGGTCATAAATGTTATTCATGATGTTTAGTTGATGTTGTTTTCCTTTTCATGTTTAATGCACCTATGGATCTGGGTTTGTGTGTGTGCGGTGTCCATTTATGTTTGGGTGTGGACACCAGCTTGTTGAGCACGGGATCCAGTCAGTGTGTCTGTGGCGGGTAGGTGTGGAAGTGCTTTTCATCCTCCTGCCATATCCATAGGCTGTTCATGTTTATATCCCCTTGCAGCTTGGTCAGTTTAGACTCCTGTTTCTCTGCGTCTAGGAGGAACAGGTTGTCTACCCAGCTCCTGGCTCAGGGATCTGCGGAGGGTCAGTAGGGATCCGAGGTTCCTGAGTATGAGCCCTCCTACCATCAAGGTCGGCTCATACAGCTAGGAGTCAGGGTCAGATTAGGGATGTGATAAAAGGTGACCTGCTCCCTAATTCTGTCGTCCTGGCCGAGCAGCCACTATCTTCTGGCATCGCACGGCTGAGGGTTTCCCCCATCCTCAGCCGTGACAGTACCGGGGTGGGCTCCCCAGGATACAGCGAAGTCATGAAAGAGGAAAGCAACCCCAACACCAGCTTTTGCCAAAACAGTATTTTACTTAAGCCTTTCCTGACCAGTGCCGTACTAGTACGGCATTGGTCGGGACTTTAAAGATGGCGCCCTCTCCTGAGCGGAACGGGTGCCATAGCCACGGGTGGCCGGCTGTTTCTTATAGCAGACACCTGCGGCTAATGTCCACAACCAGCAGTAATGCCGATCGCGGACATTTAACCGGAACCGGAGCCTATGTGCAGCAGCCCCTGTCTTTGTGAATGACAGGAGGCTGCTGCATAGTATTTCCTATGGAGCCCTTGCCTGTAATAGGGCTCCATAGGAAACTAGAAGTTTTCTCAAAGACTCCAATGCTAGTGCTTGTTATAGTTCCCTATGGGAAGTATAAAAAAGTTGAAAAAAAATAAAGTTTTAAAAAATAAAATAAATATACATATAAAAATTCAAATCACCCCTTTTTCACAAAATAAAAATAAAAGAATTAAAAAAATACACATCATGGGTGTCGTGATGTGCAAAAATGTCCATAGTATAAAAATATATTCCCCATACGGCAAACAGCCAAACGGAAAAAAGCGTCAAAATGGCCGATTCTCTGTTTTTGGTCGCTTCATTTTCTACAAAAAAATTTAATAAAAAGTGATCAAAGAGTCATAAACATCCCAGAATGGTATCAATGAAAAGTTCAGATCGCCCCGCAAAAAAATTAGCCCCCACACAGCTCCATACACATAATTACATAATAACTTTTTTATTCTTTTATCAAAACGCAAGAAAAACTATACATATAAGGTATCACCGGATTCATACTGACCTGTAGAATAAAAGTAACTGGGAAACTTTATTGCACATCGAACGTCTTACATAAAAATAAAAAAAAACTTAAAACTGTGGTGGAATTGCTTATTTTTTTGCAATTTCAACCCATGTGCAATTTTTTCCCAGCTTCCCGCTACATCATATGCAATATTAAATGGTGGCGTTGGAAACTACAACTTGTCCTGCAAAAAACAAGCCCTTATATGACTATGTGAACAGACAAATAGAAAAGTTATGGCTCTGGGAAGGCAGGGAGCGTAAAACGCAAAAACAAAAAAAAATCTGGGGTAGAAAGGGTTAAATGTGGCAATGAACACAACCGCAAATGCAGGGAACATACAATAAATTTACATACACCCAGCCCAAAGGCTGAGACCCTTGTGCTGCACAGCGCTGCGCCCTCCGATGGATGCAGGAGGAAAGTGCAGTAATTTACCTACTGGCGGGCACAACTAAACTGCCACACCTTATCGGTTATTACCCTTAAAAAAACAAGAATCACTGTATGGGTGTGTGTTAAGGGCCAGCCTGCGGTGCAGCACAACAGCTTACAATCTTAGGCTACTTTCACACTAGCGTTCGATCGGATCCGTTCTGAACGGATCCGATCATAATAATGCAGACGGAGGCTCCGTTCAGTACGGATCCGTCTGCATTATTTTAGCATAAAAACAGCTAAGTGTGAAAATAGCCTCGTACGGATCCGTCCAGACTTTCAATGTAAAGTCAATGGGGGACGGATCCGCCTGAAGATTGAGCCATATTGTGCCATCTTCAAACGGATCCGTCCCCATTGACTTACATTGTAAGTCTGGACGGATCCGCACGCCTCCACACGGCCAGGCGGACACCCGAACGCTGCAAGCAGCGTTCAGCTGTCCGCCTGTCCGTGCGGAGGCGAGCGGAGCGGAGGCTGAACGCCGCCAGACTGATGCAGTCTGACCGGATCCGCATCCATTCAGACTGCATCAGGGCTGGACGGAGGCGTTCGGGTCCGCTCGTGAGCCCCTTCAAACGGAGCTCACGAGCGGACAGCCGAACGCTAGTGTGAAAGTAACAGTGCTCTACAGTATTCCCCTCTCATAACTGGTCCTGTAGCACGTGTCTGAGAATTTCTCATGAGCAAAACATCAACCTGGCTTGAGTTTGTGGGGAAGTTTATCAGCTCTCCAGTGTGAAATGTCACTTTAAGTTATGGAGTCCTTGTAATGAACAGGAGAAACACTTGTGGCCTGACACAAACAGAAACCCTAACTAACTAACTACAGGCCTGGTCTCAGTCTCTAGGCGCTGTGGGGGTTTGCTCTGGTAGGCAGATGGTAGCGGTGGCAGTATAGAGGCTCAGGAGACAGGCTTTGTGTCCAAACCGTGCTCTTTTATTCACTCCAGTGCATCACATCAAAACTGTGCAATTCAACACAACAGCAATGTCCATAAACCCCACCTCCCACAAAGGATCCCCAAACGCTGCAGGCGTCTTGGTGCCTGTTCACACAGTCTCTCACATCCGTGGTCAGTACTACACCTTGTCATGGGGTGGGTTTGTCCAAGTTCATGCAAGTTAGACAGGCCACGTGTCGGCCTGGACAAGGGATTGGCTCCGGCCACAGGATCCCTTCTTTTGGTCCTTCGCTGAGCCTGCAGCAATTGGGCAGTCCTTGGTAGACAAGCGGACTACAGCGCTCAGCCCGACCGAGCGATCAGCCTCCCATACAGCTTCCTGCAGTGAGACAGGAGACCATACTTCATCAGCCACCCCACAGTCAGTGAGCATCAAACCTATATTCACAGCCCTGGGTGTAGCAGGCAGACCACACCCAGCAAGCATAGTGAAGGATTAACTCCTTCCCTACCCAACTAAGGCCAGAGATAACCAACCTGCCAGGATCAGTGTAGACTGACACCAACAACTGAAACCCGTCCACCCTGCTCTTACTCCACCAGGGCCACGACCCCCGGTGGTACGTATCTTCCATCCACTACCACTCCAGACATTCTCTTACATATCCCCCCCCTTTGTTCACCCCTGAAGGCTTGACGACCCTGTTCAATCCTATCAGGGTGAACACACATATAGCAGTGTACCCGGGACAGGGCATCAGCGTTCCCTTGCAGACGACCTGCCCTGTGCTCAACCCTGAATTTAAAATTCTGGAGGGATAAGAACCATCTGGTGACCCGAGCGCTCCCCTCCTTAGCCTGGCTCATCCACCGGAGAGGGGAGTGGTCAGTCACCAGACGGAACCTTCTCCCCAACAGGTAATACCTGAGAGATTCAAGTGCCCACTTGATGGCGAGGCATTCTCTTTCTACCACGCTGTAACGGGTTTCCGCTGGGGTGAGCTTGCGGCTCAGGAAACCAACGGGGTGTTCTTCACCATTGACTTCCTGGGAGAGTACCGCCCCGAGGCCTACTCCAGAGGCGTCCGTCTGGACTATAAACTCCCGTCCGAAGTCGGGCGTCACCAGAACTGGGGACCCACATAGGGCCGACTTCAAACGGGAGAACGCCTCTTCCGCCTGCTCATCCCAGCGAACCATTACCGACTTCCTACCTTTCAGGAGTCCTGTCAACGGGGCAGCTATAGTGGCGAAATGTGGGATGAACCGCATATAATACCCTACCATCCCTAAAAATGACCGCAGTTGCCTGGTCGTAAGGGGTGTAGGCCAATTTCGGATCGCCTCGATCTTATTTATTTGGGGCTTAACGACTCCGCGTCCAATGACATAACCCAAATACCACGCTTCCTCCAGGCCCACTGAGCACTTTTTTGGGTTGGCGGTCAATCCTGCCTTCCTGAGCGAGTCTATCACTGCTTGAACCTTCGACAAGTGACTTTCCCAGTCCTGGCTAAATATGATTATATCATCTAAATATGCTGAGGCATACCGGAGATGTGGTCTGAGGACGATATCCATCAGCCGTTGAAACGTGGCTGGAGCACCGTGCAACCCGAAGGGCAACACTCTATAATGGAACAGCCCCTCCGGCGTGACAAAGGCGGTCTTCTCTTTTGCCGTCTCTGTTAAAGGTACCTGCCAGTACCCTTTTGTGAGATCTATCACCGAGAAATACCTGGCTTTACCCATTCGCTCTATTAACTCATCTACTCGCGGCATGGGATAGGCATCAAACTTTGAAATCTCGTTTAGTTTCCGGAAATCATTACAAAAACGTAATGATCCGTCGGGCTTTGGGATAAGAACGATCGGGCTAGCCCACTCGCTTCTAGACTCCTCAATGACCCCTAACTTCAGCATAAACTTTACTTCCTCTGAAATGGCTTGTCGCCGAGCCTCCGGTACCCGGTACGGTCGTAAACGGACCTTTTCCTGGGGCTCGGTGACAATGTCATGTTGGACGAGATTGGTACGTCCCGGAAGGTCAGAGAACACGTCTTTATTCCTGCTAATGAACGCCTTCACTTCTTGAGTCTGCTTAGTCGACAAACCGCTACCTATCTTTACTGCAGGGGTGTCCTCTGGTACCACTATAGGGCCGGGGACGTTCTCTGCAGCCAAGACAAAGCGCGGGTCATCCCCAAGGAGACTTTCTCTATCTTTCCAGGCTTTAAGTAAATTAACGTGGTACACCTGCTCAGGCTTCCGCCTTCCTGGCTGGTATACCCTGTAATTCACGGGGCCTAACTTCTCTCTTATCTCATATGGTCCTTGCCACCTGGCCAGGAATTTGCTGTCTACGGTGGGCACTAGTACTAACACTCGGTCGCCCGGGTTAAACGTCCTTACCTGGGCGGCCCGGTTGTACACGCGGCTCTGGGCCAGCTGTGCCGCTTCCATATGTTCACGGATTATGGGCAGAACTGTTCCTATCCGGTCCTGCATCTTCTCAATGTGCTCGACTATGCTTTTGTGAGGGGTAGGCTGTTGCTCCCATGCCTCTTTAGCGATATCCAACAGGCCTCGGGGATGCCTACCATATAACAGCTCAAACGGTGAGAACCCCGTGGACGCCTGGGGCTCTTCTCGCACCGCAAATAACACATAGGGCAGCAAGAGGTCCCAGTCCTTTCCATCTTTTGCCACCGCTCTCTTGAGCATGGACTTTAGGGTCTTATTAAAGCGTTCCACCAGCCCGTCAGTTTGGGGGTGATAGACGGAAGTACGCAAGTGCTTAATATTTAATATTTTGCAGAGCTCCCTCATCACTTTGGACATGAAAGGGGTCCCTTGGTCTGTCAATATCTCCTTTGGGATCCCCACCCGGGAGAACATCCCCATCAGCTCCTTGGCTATCAGCTTGGCTGACGTGTGGCGCAGGGGTATCGCCTCAGGGTAGCGAGTAGCGTAGTCTACTATAACCAGGATATGTTGGTGGCCTCTGGCTGACTTGTTAATGGGGCCTACCAGGTCCATTGCGACCCTTTCGAAAGGTACTTCAATAATGGGCATGGGCACCAGGGGACTACGATAATGAGGCTGGGGGCTGGTCTTCTGACACTCTGGACAAGACTGGCAAAACCTCCTGACTTCCTCATATATCCCCGGCCAATAGAAACGCTGCAGTATACGTTCCTGAGTTTTCTGGACCCCCAGATGTCCTCCTAACACATGAGTATGCGCTAGGTCTAATACCATGCGGCGGTATGGCTGGGGTACCACCAACTGTTCTATTACCTCTTGCCGGACTTTGTCGACCCGGTACAGTAGGTCCTGGTTACAGGCCAGGTGGGGAAATTCCGAGTCGGCTCCCGGGTGCTGAGCCACTCCATTGATGACAGTCACCCCTTCTCTGGCCCGTGACAATGTAGGATCCTGGAGCTGGGCGGTCCCGAATGTGTCTCGGGATACTTCTAGTTCTGGAACAGATGGGGCTGTCACCGGCTCACCAGCCAAACCTTCTAGGTACAAGCTATCGGGTTGACACTCTTCCTCCTTATTGGTGACCCCTACAGCTGGTAGCCCCTCTTCAGGATCAACGGGCACCGGCTCTGCACCCCGTCCCTCCCAGAGAGACCAAAACAGGGGACAATCCCTACCTAGGATGGCAGCGTAAGGGATTTGTCGCCCCACCCCAACCACCTGCTGTATCTCCCTTCCGAGGGTAGACAAGGTCACACAGGTTGTAGAATATTCTCGCTGGTCCCCATGAATGCACACAATCCTGATGGTTTGCTTGCCTGGGCCGCGACTGGCCACCAGGGACTCGTGCACGAGGGTCACTAAGCTCCCCGAGTCTAGCAATGCCTTAACTGGGTGTCCATTAATAGAGATGGCACACAACGGAGGTGTATCAGTGGATAGCAGTGAAGCAGCAACATACACCGGCTGGCCGAAAAAGGAGGACCGGCGTGCGAACCCGCAGTCCATGGGCGCTGCCGCCCTCGGGCAGTTGGCAGCAATGTGTCCCAGGCCCTGACAGTGCCAACATCTAATCCCCGGGGCCTCTCGTCTCCCCAGGTTTGGCCTCCCAGGAGTGGAAATCACCTCCCCCCCTTTAGCGGTTGAGCCCCCTTCTCAGGTCCCCTTTGTGGCAGAGAGAGTGAACGCGGCTTTTGCAGGAAGGCAGACTCTCGGACCAAGTCCTGGGTTGCCATGTATCTCTCGACTAGGCCAACAACTTGATCCAGGGTGCCTGGATCACCTTGTCCCACCCAGCGCTGTATTGCTCTTGGGAGGGTACGCACCAAACGATCCACCACCACACGTTCCACCATCTGCGAGGGGCTCAATGTCTCAGGCTGCAGCCATTTTTTTACGAGGTGTAACAGGTCATAGGCCTGGGACCGAGCAGGCCGGGACTCTGAGAAAGCCCACTGGTAGACTCGATGTGCACGCACATAGGTATTAACCCCAAGACGAGCCAACACCTCCCCCTTCAGCCTCTCATAGCTCTTGGCTTCCTCCTGACTGAGGTCGAAGTAGGCCTTTTGTGCGTCACCCACTAAAAATGGCGCCACTACTTCGGCCCACTGTTCTGCCGGTAACCTTTCCTGTTCCGCAGTGCGTTCGAAGACCATCAGGAACGCCTCGATATCATCCTCGGGGCCCATCTTTCTTAATGCTGAGCGCACCTTATCCCGGGCAGCAGGTAGGATTGCGGTCCCCCCCGGGACGGCTTGTTGTTGTAACACACGCATGGACTCCTGCATAGTCGCCAGTTGCTGGGCCAGTAGACTATTCAACTGCCGCTGGTCTCTCAGGGCTTCCTCATGTCTCCGAGTAGCCTCCTCATTACTTTGCACCAAGTGTCTAATAGCCTCCTCCATCTTATCTGGAGCCACAAAACTTGCTGGCTTAATATATGACATACAGTCCAAACAGCACAATTTTCAGCCTCACTGCCGTTTGCCCGCTGAAGCCACCAATTGTGGGGGTTTGCTCTGGTAGGCAGATGGTAGCGGTGGCAGTATAGAGGCTCAGGAGACAGGCTTTGTGTCCAAACCGTGCTCTTTTATTCACTCCAGTGCATCACATCAAAACTGTGCAATTCAACACAACAGCAATGTCCATAAACCCCACCTCCCACAAAGGATCCCCAAACGCTGCAGGCGTCTTGGTGCCTGTTCACACAGTCTCTCACATCCGTGGTCAGTACTACACCTTGTCATGGGGTGGGTTTGTCCAAGTTCATGCAAGTTAGACAGGCCACGTGTCGGCCTGGACAAGGGATTGGCTCCGGCCACAGGATCCCTTCTTTTGGTCCTTCGCTGAGCCTGCAGCAATTGGGCAGTCCTTGGTAGACAAGCGGACTACAGCGCTCAGCCCGACCGAGCGATCAGCCTCCCATACAGCTTCCTGCAGTGAGACAGGAGACCATACTTCATCAGCCGCCCCACAGTCAGTGAGCATCAAACCTATATTCACAGCCCTGGGTGTAGCAGGCAGACCACACCCAGCAAGCATAGTGAAGGATTAACTCCTTCCCTACCCAACTAAGGCCAGAGATAACCAACCTGCCAGGATCAGTGTAGACTGACACCAACAACTGAAACCCGTCCACCCTGCTCTTACTCCACCAGGGCCACGACCCCCGGTGGTACGTATCTTCCATCCACTACCACTCCAGACATTCTCTTACAGCGCCAACACTGTAATGAGGTGCGTGCACGATCTTACCGACCCGGGTCTGCTCTGCCTCCGCTGGTGACTCTGAACAGAACAAATGCCTCTCCAACAAGCATGCGGTACCACAGTGTATGTTGCTTTGCTCCTCAGCTTTCATCAGCGTTCCTGAAAGCATTCCTCGTTCCTCTGGACAGGATCAGGATCTTGGACACGATCAGCTTCACTTAGCGGCTGCTCTGGTCACTGAGGTATGCTCACACACCTGGATGCCATTGGATCCTCTGCTCACACAGTTCCTCAGTCTCAGCTTCCTCTAAGATGGCTGCTTCCTTTTCTTCTCCAGGCTCTGCAACTCCACCTCTCATAAATATGGAAATATATGCAGCCTGTAGCTGTGTTTGGGAAACTGCGGCATCTTATGGCCAAACAGGAGAATGTCAGTCCAGATAATTTAATTTAAAGGATAACTGTTATGTTTTAAAAAAACACTGTTTTCCTTGAGTTTTTCCCTTAGTCACTGCCTCTTTCAAATGAATGGAACTGATTTTAAGTTGTGAATTTTCTGCCACCAAATCTGCCACGTGTGAAGGCGTCCTTACAGTAGAACTGACAATCAGGGGAGGATTTAACCGTTGCTTTGATTGTATACCAAGGTGTAGCTGAGTAATGAAGACAGAACACAGCAGAGCAGGAGCAGACCTAGGTCAAATGGAATCCTGCCAGCGTAGCGAGGAGCAGTCAGTGCCAGCAGTGCATCACACTAGTATTAGGCTTGCATTACATTGTGGTTAGATTTGCACCATAGTGGAGGAACATCTGAAGGTGGTGTTAGAACTTGTGCCATGGCCATGGTTTCTGCAGTTCACAAATTGCAGATCTGCAAAACACTTATACTGGCCATCTGTAGAACTGTCCTATCCTTGTCCTTAAAATGGACAAGAATAGGAAAATTTTCTATCTTTTTTGCGGGTGCCACGGAACAGACATACAGACCATATTTTTTTTTCCGCATTCACTTCAGCAGGGGACGCCAAATATGAAGATAGCACACCGCGGGCTGTCAGCATCTTTTGCGATCCTATTGAAGTGAATGCGGAAAGAATATACGGGTGTGTGCATGAGTAGTGTTGAGCGAACTTTTGTTTTAAGTTCGGCGTCTAAAGTTCGGGTTTGGGTTATCGAAGAATCGCGTTATGGATTCCGCTACCCCGTGGTAGCAGAATCATTAATGCGATTTTTCGATAACCCGAACTTTAGACGCCGAAACTTAAAACAAAAGTTCGCTCAACACTATGCATGAGCCCTTAAGGTGTAGAAGTTCTGGGGTCTCAGTTAGGAAAAGATCTTGCGTGGCACAATTCTCATGTCCTACTTTTGGCTGCAAATTGAGGTCTGTGGCACCATTGAATGCGGATGACATGCGGAAAGGTGCAATATGTCATCTGCATGTCATATGCAATTGCGGATCCGCAGGAAATAGAAAAAAAATAGGCCTGCCCCTGTGGCTTTTAGAACCAGGGAATGTAGAGAAGCAGAAGTAAAGAGAGAAAAATATGACAATGGCCTAATTTGAGGTAGAAAAACTAATAGTCTTGATTGAGGAGCCCTATGGGACACCTGTGCTGAGGTCTATCATGACCGTGTCAAAAAGGACCGGTCACGGGAGGAGGAAATAGCCAAAGAACTGCTACCGACAGCATGGTCCTCAGCCTCAATCCAGAAAAAAGATAAAATCAGTGAGTATATCAATTTATTTAAAAGTATGTGTATTTTAAATTGCTTTATACACACACCCGTGGAACACACCCTCCCGTGCTGCTGAGTGCAGGAGCGCACAGCGTCATTGGTTGCTATGGAGCTGTGTGCTCCTGCACTCGTCAGCACGGCAGGACGAGTTTTCATGGACCATGCTCCACGGATGTGCGCATGATGCCTTATGGTCTGTGAGTGGGCCATGTAGCTAAGACCTGTCCTAGGTTGCTAATATAGCTTATATGTTTATACAGCTAAACCTGTCAATAACCTTAATACATTTCCTATGTTTGCGTGTTAAAGAAAGAGTTATTTACAGTGACTTCATGTTTGGATGTCATAAAACTGTTATATATTGTGTTCACAGAAGCAGAAAAGATAATATGCCTTTAAGATTCATTATATAATGTAAGGTGAGCTCAATGACACAGCAGAAACAACAGAAGCATAGAGTTAAACTGCTGTTGCTGGGCAGGAGTCTTGACCAATCACAGCCAGCCTCACACACTCCAAGGGTTTTGACCAATCACAGCCAGCCTCACACACAGCCTGTGTGGGAAATTCCCCTAGCAGGAGTTGCTAGAATCATTATTCACCAAAGAGAGATGCTGAACAGACACACACTCCACTAAGAGCTGTGTTTTATGGAAGCAGAGAGGCCAAAATAGGTATTTAGAAACGTTATATAATATTCCTATTGTTAATGTAGTGATTATAACTGTATACTGAACCAGTTGAAGAGTAAAATTGAGGCGGCTCTCTATTGACAGAAGGATGGAGTAGGTGCTCAATCCAAACAAGGCGTACCCAACGCTTGTGGTGAGGAAATACAAGTAAAAGTAGAGGGATGGCACTCAAACACCTGAGGTGTATGGAAAAATAGTATTTAATAAGGAATAGCTGATATTAAAAATATATCAAATAGCTGTATATGCACATAATTAGATAAGCAAGTACATGATGGTAATAAGGATAAAAAGATAAAAAGACACAAAATATAAAAATATTATTAAAAATATAAAAAAATGAGTGAAAAATATGAGGGTGGTTGAATGTCAATTCAATAAGATCCTGCTGGAAAAAAAGAAGAATCCTGCTGGAAAAGAGTCTTTTCTTATATTGTAGTGACCAGTGATATGATGGCCAATAGTATCCTGGTACAGTGTCAATGATGTGGAATCCTGTAGGGAGAGAAAGGTGCTCCTGGTATAAGAGGAGAAGAGACAATCTCATAAACCTGTTTTTGGAAAGAAATGGGGGTCCAGTTTCATAGTATATATTCCAGTATGAAGAAGTGTACCTTTCTATAAAGGTCTAATTCATATATCCCAAGATTTTGGGGTAAAAGATCTATCCGATTCTGGTTTTGATTATTTGTTCACAGATCCGGTGTTAGTGGGCTGTGGAATAGAGACTGCTTAGTAAGCAGGTACGTTACCCTCCTTGCGGCTGTTGATGTGCTGATCAGCGGCTCCTGTCCGGGCGGCGATGTCCACGTGTGCCGTTCCCGCTCGCTGGTATCTCCGGCCGTTGGTTGCTATTAGGTGTCGTCACTTCCGGTGACGTCACCTGCGTTCCTCGGATCTCCCGCTCAGTGCTGATGGAGCTTGCCACGTGGAGGCTGATGGCGGGAAGTGGAGGCGCTGTAGCTTTTTAGGAGAGGAGTGGATGGATAGCTCCGGAGCTCATCTGTAGTTGTAGGATCCTTCTTGTTCGTTGCTAGCTAGATGACATAGGCTTACTCAATGCCCCATACGCGTTTCAGAGCTTACTGCTCCTTCATCAGTGGGAATGAGTAGCCTATTTCTTTTTGGGAATATATATGCATCTGATTGGGTCCAATTAGTGGATATGGGAGTGGTTAAAGTTTTTTTCAGATATGGGAGTGGTCAAAAGTTTGTTTAAAAAAGTTTTTTCTTCTTCTTTTCTTTGAATAAATTGTGTAATAAATCTTCACTGGAAACAATAAGATGTATAATCCAACATAATGAGTGGACAATTAGTCGGGTACAAAAGACGTATATAGAGATGAAGTAAAATTATGAAATTATATAATATAGAAATAGAAGGTATATTTATATATATCAGTGCGTGAGGGTTCAGATAAATAAAATATGAATATAAATTAAAATAAATCAATAAAAATGAATGAATAAAAATGAATGAAAATGAATAATTTTCATTATATTATAATAAGCGGATGGTACTATAAATGATTTTAGATCCGGTTATAACGCAGGAGAGTGGTTGCAGTCTATAATGTACAGTCTAGGGGTTGTATTAGGCTGTTATACTTTCTCGTCATATTTAGAGGGACGTAATATTTGCGTGATGGGTAGTATTCTTAGCGTGATGGAAAGTGTATATGGGGAGGGGCCCACCCGGGAGGAGAGGTCGGAGTGCTGGTAGACAGCCGGACTACGACCCCAATTTCCGAGGGGGCACCCCGCCAATTGCAGAGTCTCCGTTCTTTTATAGAAAGCCAAAGATTTCCATTTCTGCATTGAGACCTTTAGGAATCATTGTATTGAATTCAAATATTTTTCTGGATTCGGACCTTGACATGGCAGCTATGTGGTTCCCGCCTCTCCATTGACGTGTAATTTTTTCTATGGCTACATAGATAAGTGATGATGGATCACAATTATGGTATTCTTTATAATGTTTGGAGACGGAATGTAGCTCGTAGCCCTTTTTTATATTCGAGATGTGTTCAGATATTCTTGTTTTGAGTAGTCTTTTTGTGCGCCCAACGTATTGTTTGTGACAGGGGCATTGTAGAACATAGATGACATTATTGGAGTGGCAGGAGAGATGTTCTCGAATCTCATGTTTATATGTATTGATAGTTGAATGAACTATTGTTGTTTTTTTAGGAAAATTCGTGATTTTGCAATTATTACATTTCCCGCACCTGAAGAAACCTTGTAGTGAAAGCCAGCTTTGATTTGGTTTGGTCGTGTTTCTTCTGATTGTTGGTGCTAGACGTAGGCCTAAATTGGGGGCTCTGGTATATGTAATCTGTGGTTTATCTGGTAATGATTGACCTATAATTTTGTCGCTTAAGATATGGTGCCAGTGTTTATGAATGCTTGTCTCTAGTTTTTTGTAGTGAGCATTATATGGTAGAATTAATCGGGGTGTTTCTTCTTTTTTGGTCGTGGTTGTGGTGGTTTCGTTACTGATGTCAAAAAACGTTGTTCTGTCCATTGATCTTACTTTGTCTAAAGATCTGTCTATTGCTGCCATCGGATAGTCTTTTGCTAGAAATTGTTTCTTCAAATTGTCTGCCTCTGTTTCAAATTGGCTTCCTAGTGTGCAATTTCTTTTTAAGCGTCTGAATTGGCTGGTCGGGATGTTTAGTAACCAGCTTGGTAAATGGCAGCTAGAGTGTAAAATGAAGTTATTTTTCATCACTGGCTTCTGGTATGTGCTGCATAATAGTTTATTTTCAGTTGTTTTGATTAATAGGTCTAGAAATTCTACTTGTGTTTGGCTTATATTAGCTGTCAATGTTATATTTCTATCGTTTGTATTGATCTTCTCTAAGAATATATCTAAACTATCTCTTGTGTCGCTCCAGATAAAAAAGATGTCGTCTATGTATCTCCGCCATAGTACCAGGCTCGTCCCCAGTAGTGGGGTGATGAAATCATGTTCCCACTGGGCCATAAAGATGTTGGCATAACTGGGGGCGAACCTGGTACCCATGGCGGTCCCTCGTTGTTGTAAATAGAATATTGAGTCGAATACAAAATAATTATGAGTTAAAATAAACGATACTCCTTTAATTAAAAAATCAATTTGATCTGTGTGTAGGGTCTGATAGTGATTTAGTTGTTCCCTTAGGGCAGCAGTGCCATGGTTGTGATTGATACTAGTGTAGAGGGAATTGACATCCATCGTGCAGAGTAACCAGTGGTTTTGGTACTCTGTCTGTTCTATTGTCCTCACAATGTCTGTGGTGTCTTTGATGTATGATGGTATTAGTTTAACGGTTGGCTGTAGTAGTCTGTCTATGTATTGGGAAAGATTAGAAGTGAGGGATCCGATTCCTGAGATGATTGGTCTGCCTGGTGGATGAGTTGGGTGTTTGTGGATCTTTGGTAGACAATAGAATACCGGAATTCTATTGTGAGGGCTTGTAATGAATGTGAATTCCTGTTCGTTAAGGATACCTTTTTCTTTGCCTATTTGTGTCAAAGTCTTTAGTTCTCTATAAAAGTCTTCAGTGGGATCTTTTTTAAGTGTGGTATATGTGTGTAGGTCTGATAGTTGTCTCCTACATTCTGACATATAGTCTTCTGTATTTAGTAAGACAATTGCTCCACCTTTGTCTGCTGGTCTTATGGTCAGGTTTAAAGTTGATTGTATCTGTTTGATTGCATGTATCTCTCTTTTAGTTATGTTATAGTGTGTTTTATTGAGGTTCATTCTCCTAATATCGGACTCTATGCATTTTCGGAATGTGGCTATGTTGTCTCCCATTTCTTGTTTCGGGTATTTGGTTGATTTGATTTTAAGATCAGTATGTTTGTATATAGACGGTCGGGGATTATCTGTAGATATTGGATTCTTAATGAAATATTTTTTCAAACATAGTTTTCTCACGTATTTTTCTATTCCTATATAGGCGTTGAACTTGTCCATTGTAGCTGTAGGTGAAAATTTCAGTCCCTTATTGAGTAGTTTCTGTTGTGTCTCATTTAAGTTGGTATCGCTTAGATTAACAATGATGTTCGTTGAGTTATCTAGGTTCTGTGATATCTGTTCGGTTTTCTTCTTGTGTCTACTCCTTCTTGTCTTTGTGTTCTGTACTCTAATGGTCTGGGTAGGTGTTCTCTTTGTGGGTCTGATGTTGTCTGGTGGTTCGTGTGGTGGTGTTGGTGGTGGGGGGTGTGTATTGGAATCTCTTCTCGATGTTCCCTGAAGTGTTGAGGGGTGTTCTTTGGTGTCCTTTCTCGGTGTGATCTGGGTAGGTTTTCTTTGTGTGTTTCGTTCCTGTGTCTTAGGTTGTATTTGTGTGTCGGGGTTGGTGCTCTCTTGTATCTTTGTGGAGAACGTGGGTGGTGTCGTGTCCTTGTTCTGTGATGGGGCGGAGTTTGGTCTAAAAAATGAGGTGAGGTGAGTGATTCAAAATAATTGTTGGTTGGGATACTATATTGGTCTTGGATATTTTTCCTGATATGTTTCTCTCCTTGTCTTTCAAAGGGCATTTCCATTGTATTGGTAGGGACATATGGTACATGTTCTCTATGGTTAGTCTGGTTGTTTGGTTTCTTATTAATATGGCTCTGCTGTGTGTTGTGTTTTAATTTTTTATTTTTTCTAGTTATAATTGTTCTTTCTAGATTGTCTAGACTTGTACAGATTCTTTCCTGCCATACATTGAATGAGTCGTCTTTGGGTGTTTTATCTATTATTCCTTTTAGTTTTGTAATTTGTGCTATGGTGTCTTCCAGGATCTGGGAACGTCTTTTAATTATCAGTTGTATTAGTATACCTGACTGAGTTTGTAGAAATTCATCCCATTCTTGTTTGAATTCATCGCTATATAAATCGTCTGCTGGGTCCTTAGTTAGCATTAATCCTTTTGGTATTAATCCTTTTATCAAATATTGGTTAAGCGATTTGATCTCCCATTCTTGTCTAAGTTGTTTGTGTAAAAGTTTTTCCAGTTCTCTAAATGTATCGGAACTGGATCTATTTGTGGGGTTAATGGGGGTAAGGTCGTCCGTTAGATCAAATGTGTAATTTTCAATTGTTTTTGATTTTTTCTCCATACAGTCCCAAATGTCCATCCTAATGAGAATAGGAGCTCTGCCAGATGGGTAAATAGCAATAGTTGAAGAGTAAAATTGAGGCGGCTCTCTATTGACAGAAGGATGGAGTAGGTGCTCAATCCAAACAAGGCGTACCCAACGCTTGTGGTGAGGAAATACAAGTAAAAGTAGAGGGATGGCACTCAAACACCTGAGGTGTATGGAAAAATAGTATTTAATAAGGAATAGCTGATATTAAAAATATATCAAATAGCTGTATATGCACATAATTAGATAAGCAAGTACATGATGGTAATAAGGATAAAAAGATAAAAAGACACAAAATATAAAAATATTATTAAAAATATAAAAAAATGAGTGAAAAATATGAGGGTGGTTGAATGTCAATTCAATAAGATCCTGCTGGAAAAAAAGAAGAATCCTGCTGGAAAAGAGTCTTTTCTTATATTGTAGTGACCAGTGATATGATGGCCAATAGTATCCTGGTACAGTGTCAATGATGTGGAATCCTGTAGGGAGAGAAAGGTGCTCCTGGTATAAGAGGAGAAGAGACAATCTCATAAACCTGTTTTTGGAAAGAAATGGGGGTCCAGTTTCATAGTATATATTCCAGTATGAAGAAGTGTACCTTTCTATAAAGGTCTAATTCATATATCCCAAGATTTTGGGGTAAAAGATCTATCCGATTCTGGTTTTGATTATTTGTTCACAGATCCGGTGTTAGTGGGCTGTGGAATAGAGACTGCTTAGTAAGCAGGTACGTTACCCTCCTTGCGGCTGTTGATGTGCTGATCAGCGGCTCCTGTCCGGGCGGCGATGTCCACGTGTGCCGTTCCCGCTCGCTGGTATCTCCGGCCGTTGGTTGCTATTAGGTGTCGTCACTTCCGGTGACGTCACCTGCGTTCCTCGGATCTCCCGCTCAGTGCTGATGGAGCTTGCCACGTGGCACCCAAAGACGACTCATTCAATGTATGGCAGGAAAGAATCTGTACAAGTCTAGACAATCTAGAAAGAACAATTATAACTAGAAAAAATAAAAAATTAAAACACAACACACAGCAGAGCCATATTAATAAGAAACCAAACAACCAGACTAACCATAGAGAACATGTACCATATGTCCCTACCAATACAATGGAAATGCCCTTTGAAAGACAAGGAGAGAAACATATCAGGAAAAATATCCAAGACCAATATAGTATCCCAACCAACAATTATTTTGAATCACTCACCTCACCTCATTTTTTAGACCAAACTCCGCCCCATCACAGAACAAGGACACGACACCACCCACGTTCTCCACAAAGATACAAGAGAGCACCAACCCCGACACACAAATACAACCTAAGACACAGGAACGAAACACACAAAGAAAACCTACCCAGATCACACCGAGAAAGGACACCAAAGAACACCCCTCAACACTTCAGGGAACATCGAGAAGAGATTCCAATACACACCCCCCACCACCAACACCACCACACGAACCACCAGACAACATCAGACCCACAAAGAGAACACCTACCCAGACCATTAGAGTACAGAACACAAAGACAAGAAGGAGTAGACACAAGAAGAAAACCGAACAGATATCACAGAACCTAGATAACTCAACGAACATCATTGTTAATCTAAGCGATACCAACTTAAATGAGACACAACAGAAA